>NC_012874.2:38980628-39208217 GCF_000003195.3 Sorghum bicolor | reverse complement strand
CAAACTAGACCAATGCGTCGTCAGCAGCAATGAATAACACCGGGATGTTGACCGTCCTTAAGTATCAAATTTAATTATCAAATAAACAAAGAAAAGGATCCAAATGAAATCAACATCCAGATTTAGGGTTTTATCTGACAGAATTCCAAGAGTTTTGGTGTTTGTCTATTTATGCAGGGGGTTATCAGGAAATATGGAACAAAGGCCCACACGTCGGGATTACATAGAGATATCAACGTGCCGTGCAATCATCTTACATCTAGAAGACTCCAGAAGCCACGGGAAGGAAGCGGAGGCCAAACGGGGCCAAGCACCGGGCGCCCGCCCCCTCTCTGAGGTGGATCAGGACTCTCTTTCGGGACTAATCTCCACCGACCTAAAGGATCAAGAATAACCGTTCAATCAATGTCGGTTTGATCCAACGGCCCATATTCACTTGAAGGGACTATAAAACCAGACCCCCTGGCCCCTAGAGGAGGAAGCCTCTCAACCCCAATTCATTATTCCTCAAAGGGAGAAGAAGCCTCTGATCAAGTCTAGAGCCACCACATCAATTAGACATCTAAATTAGCATAGCTACATAGGATTAGAACTAGAAGGAGTCAATCTTCTATTGGTTTCCGGATCTGTCAAGAGGATTCTTGGTAATTCTCTAATTGTTCTTTTAATCATCTTTGTTCTTCAATATTATGAATATGACTTTGTTCTACTTCAATATATTGCTTATGACTTTGCTCTACTTGTTTATATTCAAGATTATATTGTTCTTAGTTTATCATAGTTATGTACTTGGCTTAGTTAGATTGGATCTATATACATGCTTAGGATCGTATAGCGTTTATCCATCGGATCCATGGGTAAATGATAGATATTGTGTAGGCGTGGTGCTTATACCGTATTTATCTGTGATTGTACCCAATATGCCAGATCGCGGGGTAGTTCGTGATATTGACACTTTCATTGATTCTTATATAGTCCCCCTCTCGTGTATTGGGCTGGCAGAGCAACATTATTACAGGGGAATGATTGCTATGTTTCTCATTTACCTTGCTAATATCACTATGCATGGGTGTAGTCTTGTCTCGCAATGATTGCTAAGTATGCTTGCACTAACTATGATAATTCTAGACTATATAGTTGAGAATAACTTAGGAAATATTCTTGTAGTTCGTTCTAATACCATGCTAATGACTTTCTAGAGTATCTAATTGAGGTGCTTATCATATTTATTATGTGGCTAAGTTATGCTGATCAGACTAATTATCTTTGTCACTATTCATTACTTTATATATCCTTTATGTGACACTTACCCCTGTATGAAAGAGATAGATAAATGTTCTTAATTATATATACAATGATAGATACTCAATTTCATATTCTATTCTATAATCAATATTGATGGTTGCTAATCCCTTTCCAGTGGTAAAAATATAAATAACGATACCTAGAATACTTCCCGGTTAAAATGCTACATCGGTATTAATCTATGCGCTTGCAGATTCCATTCATTATTTATTTAGAAGAGCAATTGCATATTTCAATACCGCGTCTCTCATGTCATGCTGGGGATGACAACTTGGCTTAAGTGGTATGAGGGATAGGTTTGGCATTTTTGTCACCGTTACTAGAATTAGAAAACTGTCTACTTTTGGTAATGATGTTAAGAATACCCAACAAGCATTTTTGGCGTCGTTACCGGGAAGGTTGATTACTAATCAGGAATGGATATAGATTTTCGAGTCATCATTCGCATCACTAATATGATTGAGCTTATCTATTCTCCCATACAGTTTTACCCCGATATTTTTCTATTTTATCTTATGCAGGGTGATGTATGAATAGAAGACATCTTCCAGGAAATTTTGTTGACAATCCCGAAGCGTTATTCAGAAAAACAAGAGCCAAGCTCAAGAAGAGATCATCAACACTTCAGCAAGAAGCTTCATCTAATCAAGAAGATCACCGGAACTTGTCTTCAGAGTTCGAAGCCACGGCAAACAAATCAATCCGCGAGTTCTCAGCTCCCACTACGAACAACATCTGCACTGGACCTGCTGCAGAGATCGATGGCAACTTTGAGCTCAAGCCTGGACTTATCAACATGGTGCAATCCAACCAGTTTTGTGGGAAGGCACACGAAGATGCTAGTGCTCATCTCCAACACTTCCTGGAGATTTGCAACACATTTACCATATCAGGATCCCCAGAGATGCTATACAACTTCGCCTCTTCCCATTCTCACTGTTAGGAAGAACGAAGCAGTGGTTCTACGCTACAAAGGAGAAGAATACTACGTGGGCACTCTGCTCAACAAACTTCCTGGCTAAGTTCTTTCCCATGGGCAAGACCAATGCTCTCCGTGGGAAGATCACAAGTTTTCAGCAACAAAATGATGAATCCGTTCCAAAAGCATGGGAGCGCTTCCAAGACTACATCCTAGAATGTCCCCATCATGGAATGGAGAGCTGGCTACTGATGCAAACATTTTATCATGGGCTCGGCAACAGTGCCCGAGAGACCATGGATGCTGCAGCTGGAGGAGCATTCTTATCACTTACCATATCACAAGCCACAGCTCTTGTGGAGAAGATGGCGTACAACCAAAGCTGGAATGAAGAGAGGACCCAGACACGCAAGAGAGGTGGAGGTATGCATCAGCTCAAGGAGGTAGACATGTTGTCTGCAAAGCTAGACCTGCTCATGAAGATGCTCGACGATAGAGCTAGAGATAAGAAGGAAGTTATGCACATCTACGACTCTCACATGACTTGTGAGGAGTGTGGAGATACTGGACACTCAGGCAATCACTGCCTTGAGATGCTTGAGGATGTAAACTACATCAACAACAACAACTACTACTACTACTACAACAGTCCTCAATAAAACCAAGGTTGGAATCAACAGAGGCCTAACTACTGAGGTAATTATCAAGGTAACAAATCTTACAACAATAATAATAATTTTCCACCTCTGAGAGAGTTAGTGTCTAATCAAGGAAAGTTAATGGATAACCTATCTAAGAAATTGGCATCTAATGATAAAATGCTAGAAAATATAAATAATAGAATGGATAATTTCTCTACTGCCATCAAGAATCAAATTAGCTTTAATAAAATGATTGAATGTAAGTTAAATCAAATAGCTGCTGCTGTTCCTACTACTAACCCCGGTATACCATCACAACCGGAAGGATTAGAATCTGCAAATCTTGTAGACATGTTTGATGCAGGTAATTGGAGTAACCCCATCACTAAATTCACTACTGACCTTCTGCCGGTCAAGAGAGGCGATACAGGACGCCCCGTCATCCCGATCTCCATCGGCATGGTGGACTTCCCAGAAGCACTCTGCGACTTTGGCTCTAGTGTCAACATTATACCCAGGATACTCTATGAAAAATTCTTTACATATCCTTTATTAGAAACAACCATGTGTTTGCAGTTTGTAGATCAGGCGATAAGTTTCCCAAAAGGAATATTGAAGAACCTTTGTGTCCGAGTTGGTACCTTATATGCTCTAGCAGACTTCGTGGTGATAGAGACCGGTAATGATGAGAGAGCACCCATCATCTTAGGGAGGCCATTCTTAAACACCTTAGGAGCTGTCATCTACGCCAGTGCTGCCAAGATCAGTTTCTACATCAAAGGGAGGAAGGAGACATTTTCCTTCAAGAACAAGATTACACAAATTCCAGATAACTCCAGACGTGAATCAAGGAAGAGGACCAACAGGAGGAACAGGAACAAGCAAGTGTGGACCGAGTCAGCTAAGATGGTCACTGCAGTTCATGGAGGTCAAGATCATCAACTTAAGTCACCGTTTCTGACTAAGAAGAACGACCCAGGAATGCGAAGCATCTATTACTCCATAAATGGATACAACTTCTACAAGACGACTTGTGACACCGGATCGGGCATCAACATAATGGCCGCAGTCACCTATCGGCTCTTGTTCGGAACCATGCCCCTAAAACCAACATACATTCAGCACCTGATGGCTGATCAGACATTTCGAGAGGTTAAAGGAACAGTAACTGATGTCCCTGTCAAAATAGACGATCATTTTGTCTACATAGAATTTTAGGTTATTGACATGGGAGAAGACGAATACGATCCACCCATCATCCTTGGAAGACCGTTCCTCAGCATTGTTAAAGCAATCATCTACATTGGAACTGGAGAAGTCCATATGCACTTCCCCTCAGAGAAGGTACGCCACTATTTTACTGACCCTAACTATATCGTTGAAGACTCTAAGCAGGTAAGAAAACAATGAAACTGCAACCAGAGGAGGCAAATCATCAAGGACGGATGGGCAGACTATGAAGGAGAAGTGATAAGGTCAGAATACTTTCAATTTAAACAGAATTATCCAGAGGAGACCGTAGCACCAAGTCAGGTGTGGAGAGAGAAGATAACCATACATGAAGAGGAGGCGCTGCCGGAAGTACCGACTACGCCACCTAACGAATCCTAGGACAACTGAGAAAACGGAGAGTCCCGTTCGGAGGACTTAAAAACACCGAACGCCTTGCCAAGAGGTGAACTTGGTAGTTATCCTTTCCCTTTCAATTATTTCAAACAGTTTCTTAGTTAATCATGTTCATACTATCATAAAAAGAAAATAAAAATGTGAAAAACAGTAAGCCCCATGTGAGTATACGAGTGGCATAAAACCCATAAGTACAATCACTATGGTGGCAAAAAAATATTTTTTGTGCTCTATAAAACGAAAATAGTAACATTTATTGAGGAGGCTCAACATGATAAAGACTAGATATTTGTGCTAACACTTAATCAGTTCCACAAAGCTTTGTTGTCTATTTGAGCTCCACAGAATTTAAGAATCAAGAAGACTAGCAGAAGGAGGACATTCTAATCGCTGTCAGAATACTGCCGACTTTCAAATACACCTCTACCACCTGCTAGCTACATCAAAAGACATTACGTCAAAATTCAGCTTGGGGGAGAGCACCCCCATTTATCCCGATAAGTATTTCTATCTATCTTTATACTTTTACTATATTAAATATACATAACTATGAAAAACCAAATAAAGATTTTATGCTTATATATATATATATGTATCTCTTTTGCTTAGTTTAAAAAATAAATAAAGTAGCTATGCTAATCTGAATCTTAATAATAAACTCTAGCATGGATATGATGAATAGTTGTTCTGCCTAATTTTAAAATTTGAAGTTCTCTCTCAAGTTTAGACATAACTGTTATGATTTAAAGCTTTCTCTAAACCTGAACTTGTGGGAAGAAAACTTGATCTGAAGTCTAAGTTGTTAACGGATACGATATGGGAAGGTTGAGCTACTGTTTATCTGTTCCTAGAGATGCTAGAATTCTGGAGAATTTTATTTTTTAAAATCTTTAAAATATTGCATGATGAGTTCCTTTATGATGAGAGTTTAAATTCCTACCACAGCCATATATACATGCTTGCTAGACTTTGAGCCACACATTTACTATTTACTGCTTATGAGCATTGAGTGTGGTCAAGCTGTGTAGACCCTTAGGAGCTTGTCATGTGGTTAAATCAAGATTCACTTGCACGTTCACTCACACATGCTGCTTCTACTCCAGAAGTACCATCCACATATATCCACTCATTTCCATCTCCAGAATCACCCAAAAACATTCTACTCATAATCCGAGAGAGAATAGCCAAAAATATTTCTGTTTATCCCTGGTGAAATAAATGCTCAAGTTATCTTGTTACTACCACTTGCTATATTATCTCAAGAGATGAGTGCTCTGAAGAAAAAAAAAAGAAAAGATACGAGGAAATAAAAAGGGGCAAATTCCTGGAACCTCGAAAGGAAAGAAAAAGTGAGACGAGAGGTAAAAATGGACAAGTGTCCGATAGTAGAATTAGGGGTACAATTCATTCGCCACACATGCACATCTTGATTTGGCTTATTGATTTGTTTCTTTGGATCCATGGTTTGACTATATAATAAATGTCTTGTAAGTATGTATACTTTATCTCCCACCTATGAGCTCCAGATATTAAAGCCTTATTAGAGTAGGGTGAGAGAGAGGGCAATATGCTTTATACCATAAATACCATATATATTGAGAGAAGGCATATACCATCACTGCCTTGGTAAGGATCCAGAAATACCACAAAAGAGAGATCTAAGAGAGTCATACAAGGAATCTCTGAGTTTTATTTGAAAATCTGCAAAAACTCCAGAGCTATAGCTGATCAAGAATAAGAGACAGGACACTTGACAGAGGCGAAGCTAGAGCAAATTTGAGGGGGGTGCACGTAGCTTGTGGGTGCATAGGTATCTTCTGTACAGGGTGCATATATGGTGAAATTTTGGACATAATCACTATTTTTATAAATTTTGGGGGGTGCATTTGCACCCCCTAATTATTATGTAGCTTCGCCACTGCACTTGACTAGACTGTTCTATCTTTTAACCACTCAAGACAAAATTGACGGTTACAAGTCCCATGGTGAAAGGTAATGTAAGTAAGTTTTAAGTCTTGACAGTTTACTCTAACTCAAAGATGAGATCTTATTTAAAAGCATGTGTACCGTCAATTTTTAACGGCATTACAACAACTTCTGATCCATCACTGAGTCTATCCTTGCTCAGGGACGAGCAAGAGGTAAGCTTGGGGGAGTTTGTTGACGGTCCTTAAGTATCAAATTTAATTATCAAATAAACAAAGAAAAGGGTCCAAATGAAATCAACATCCAGATTTAGGGTTTTATCTGATAGAATCCCACGAGTTTTGGTGTTTGTCTATTTCTGCAGGGGGTTATCAGGAAATATGGAAGAATGGCCCACACGTCGGGATTACATAGAGATATCAATGTGCCGTGCAATTGTCTTACATCTAGAAGACTCCAGAAGCCACGGGAAGGAAGCGGAGGCCGAACGGGGCCAGGCACTGGGCGCCCGCCCAGTTGACCTGGGCACCCGCCCCCTCTCTGAGTTGGATCAGGACTCTCCTTCGGGACTAATCTCCACCGACCTAAAGGATCAAGAATAACCGTTCAATCAATATCGGTTTGATCCAACGGCCCATATTCACTTGAAGGGACTATAAAACCAGACCCCCTGGCCCCTGGAGGAGGAAGCCTCTCAACCCTAATTCATTATTCCTCAAAGGGAGAAGAAGCCTCTGATCAAGCCTAGAGCCACCACATCAATTAGACATCTAGATTATCATAGCTATATAGGATTAGAACTAGAAGGAGTCAATCCTCGATTGGTTTCCAGATCTGTCAAGAGGATTCTTGGTAATTCTCTAATTGTTCTTCTAATCATCTTTGTTCTTCAATATTACGAATATGACTTTGTTCTACTTCAATATATTACTTATGACATTGCTCTACTTGTTTATATTCAAGATTATATTTTTCTTAGTTTATCATAGTTATGTACTTGGCTTAGTTAGATTGGATCTATATACATGCTTAGGATCATATAGCGTTTATCCATCAGATCCATGGGTAAATGATAGATATTGTGTAGGCGTGGTGCTTATACCGTTTTTATCTGCGATTGTACCCAATATGCCAGATCGCGGGGTAGTTCGTGATATTGACACTTTCATTGATTCTTATATAGTCCCCCTCTCGTGTATTGGGCTGGCAGAGCAACATTATTACAGGGGAGTGATTGCCATGTTTCTCATTTACCTTGCTAATATCACTATGCATGGGCGTAGTCTTGTCTCGCAATGATTGCTAAGTATGCTTGCACTAACTATGATAATGCTAGACTATGTAGTTGAGAATAACTTAGGAAATATTCTTGTAGTTCGTTCTAATACCATGCTAATGACTTTCTAGATTATCTAATTGAGGTGCTTATCATATTTATTATGTGGTTAAGTTATGCTGATCAGACTAATTATCTTTGTCACTATTCATTACTTTATATATCCTTTATGTGACACTTACCCCTTATGAAAGAGTTAGATAAATGTTCTCAATTATATATGCAATGATAGATACTCAATTTCATATTCTATTCTATAATCAATATTGATGGTTGCTAATCCCTTCCCAGTGGTAAAAATATAAATAACGATACCTGGAATACTTCCCGGTTAAAATGCTACATCAGTATTAATCTATGCGCTTGCAGATTCCATTCATTATTTATTTAGAAGAGCAATTGCATATTTCAATACCGCGTCTCTCATGTCATGCTGGGGATGACAACTTGGCTTAAGTGGTATGAGGGATAGGTTTGGCATTTTTGGCACCGTTACTAGAATTAGAAAACTGTCTACTTTTCGTAATGATGTTTAGAATACCCAACATGGGACACCATTGCCCATAGTTCACTGCAATACCTCGTAAAAACGCTTATTACTTGTTGGGAGTACATGGCCCTATTACCAGGAATCAAGTTAAAGGCTACACTAAAAACACAAAATGATTTTGCGCGCTCATAAAAGGGATAAGTGTTTAAGCCTCAATAACGAGATGCATTAGCATTAACTTAGTTCTTACTTTCTTATACTTAATAAATAATTGATCTTGGTTCTTTCTTTCACAACATTTAAACAATGTGCTTGGCACCAACATTTGAAGTGTTGTTACTCGAAATAATATTGTACACTTAAGTTCCTGTTCTCTTCAGAACAAAGAAACCTTCATATCATGTTAAGTGAGAGTGACCATTGTATGATCACTTTGGCAATCTAGTCAGATTTCTACCACTTTTCTAATTTTAGGATATACTCCTTTATCCTCTCATCATAATATAAACTAATGAGAGAAGGAGCACTTGGTTTTACCTCATAAAGCACATAATCAAGGTCCAGCTCCTTGAGAATGGCAAGCACCTGATTATTCCAAATAGGAAAATTAGTGCAACTTAAGGGTTCTATCTTAATTAAATTGTCTACACAATTTACTAAAAATTTGAAGCAAAATAACATCTCAATTAGCAAGCTGTATATAAGATATACTTAAAGCATGAAGCTAAAACAACGTTGGTCAGTATTAACAACATACATAAAGACTTTAATTTGCATCACCGTTGGCCAGAAGCAAAATAAAATCCATCTTAATAACTCATAATTAAAGTCAACGTTGGTCAGAAATTAATTATGAGCCTTGTTGGTTCCATTTAACCAAAGACCATCTTATATACAATGGTGGATATATTTATATGTATAAAAATACTAATATTAGAATATTAGTTAAAGTATGAAAAGCTCATAAAAGCATAGAAATAATGCTGGAACTAAAATATAAAACTTAGACTTAGTACTTACTCTTAGTGCCTAAAAGTCAACCGAGTAAAATGCACCAAAGAAAAGTAAATTTCTTAATCATAAATATTATCAGCAACATATTCCCATAACACGTTTAAAGTAACTTAAATAATACTTAAAAAATACATAAATTTATATGTGGTGGGAATATACATCATCATGATGGCATTAAACTTATATATACTTAATACTTAAAGTAATATAATAAAGTTGCTGAAAATAAACTAAAGCCAAAACTGAATATAAGGAGAGCATTTTAAAACTCAAAACACAATTATAACACTGTAAAAAACTCTTATAATGAATAGGAACGGAAACTTATATTCTTAAAACAAATCTTAGTTTGGCCTCAAAATATATAGGCCCAACTGTAGCCAAAAGTTAAATGTGAGATCGTGGACTGCTTTTAGTTGAGTCAACCTTAAATAATTCTCAGTGCACAAATTTATATAAATAAAATCATAAATGACATAACATAATTATAAAATTACATAAAAAATAATGTTGATGGAAAATAATAAGGAAAATTAAATTCAAAAAAAATAATGCGAAACTAGCCCATTAGTCTGCTGCGCGCGGCCCACTGGACCGCTGTGCGCGGCTTGCTAGGAGGCCGAGTTGTCTCCCTTCAAGGCCCAAAATAGCCCAGCAGGGAAAACCCTTATGCACAGCTGATCTGAGCCGTCCAAATCGATTCAACGGTTGTGATTCGTTAGAATAAGAAAATTTTCATATAAAATTATAAAACCCTAAACTTGTCCTCAGTTTCCCTACTCCAACCCCAAACCACTCAATATTTTTTTCTTTTTAGCCTAAATTCAAAACATATTTCAAATTTGATCCGGTTTTGAAATTATTTTTAAGACTAGCCAGTTTGGCTCCGCCACCATGCATGGCGGGACAAAAGAACTGTACCTCGCCATGCATGGCGGCGGGATAAAACTGCCACGTGGCAACAGCACCAGGCCCTGCTGACGTGTACGCCTCCATGATACATGGTGGGTTAGGCGTTCCCTGCCCCCCATCATGGCGGGTTTCTCTTTGCTTCGCCTCCTTGCGCTGCGAGTGCTGCCGTCTGCTACTGCAAGTGGTAGGCCTCCGAAAACTTTTTGGTTTTTCGCACTGTAGTACTTTCATTTTTATTTGACAAACATTATCTAATCATAAAGTAACTAGGCTTAAAAGATTCATCTTGTGGTTTTAAACTGTGTAATTAATTTTTATTTTCATTTATATTTAATGCATCATGCATGTACAACAAGATTCAATATGACGGAAAATGTTGAAAAGTTTTTGGTTTTTGGTGAACTAAGGTCTTGTTCAGTTTGCAAAAATTTTTGAATTTCGACACTGTAGCACATTCGTTTTTATCTGACAAACATTGTACAATCATGGAGTAACTAGGTGTTGGTGCAAAAGTAGATCTGCAAAACAAAGGGCGAATACCCGATTCAACGTTAAGGCGTGCCAGCCGATTTGACCTTACAATCGACAAAGGTGATAACTTGAATACTTTGGTCCCGACAACAGCGATGCGCCTAGATCTCACGGCCAAGAGGTATTCACGCGGAATTCGAGAACTCATCAACATTGACTCGATAAACTCCTAAGAACTCGTAAGTAAAAGGAAAATACGTAAGTTGACGAAGTCGTCGAAAAAGTAGATGCTGGAATAGATGTAAAAACTTGTGTTTGATTGATTGTGTATATTTCTTACATCGCTATGGGGTCTACATTTATACCCTGTCCAAAAGAGTTACAATCAGACACGACTAAGACTCGAATCCCAAATTGAATGGAATCCCTATGCAAACCAAACTCTAACAACTATGGAAAACATTAATCTATCCACCACGACCGATCGGCACATCAACACCATCCGATCGACAATTCCTGCACCTCCTTTTTTGTCCATCGGCAAATTACCTATCGGCAACTATCAGCATCAATCATCAGCATAGACCCATCACCACTCCTGGAATTGGCCGTATTATGTTGTTTCATCATCGGTATCAACCCTCATCGGCAACTCTTCTATCAACCAGTCACCACTTTATTCACCTGCCGATCCATGCCTCATTAAATCTTAGATACGTGTCCAAAGATACGTGTCCAAAAATGATGTCAACACATGCCCCCCAATTTCGGAGTATAAAATCATTAATGCTTCGAAATTCTCTTCAGTAATGATGTTTTTCCGCAATTACTCCTTCCTATCAGTAATTAATTACCAAATCGAAACAACCTTAGCCCGGTCTTCCAGCACGCACCACAAATCTCTCAACTTCTCGAACCGAATCTTCCCAATATACGTTCATCGGCAATGTTTCCGTTAGAAAGGTTTGCCGATGGGACGACCAGGAGATCTTGTGTAGTGGAACATCTCCCAAAATCATGACCGCTTATTGTCAAATCAACGGCACAATCCCTTGATTATCGTGCGAACAGTTACCATATCCACCTGAACACCCACGATTTTCACGAATACGGCAAAGAGATAAGTCAGAAATGCCCCTACCCTCTTTGTGCTATAAATACTTCCTTCTTCAGCACTCTTCCTCCACCATGCCATTCTACATTCACCAAACCCATCTTCCTGGCGGCGGCATTGTTCGAGGAGCCTAAGAACTATAGCGAGCCCCATTAGTTCTTCAATCCGTCGATCCTCTCCTTCCCCGGGAAGAAAATGGCCGCCAACTTCATTGTCTTCATCTCCCCTTTTTTCTGGTCGTACTTTTATTTTCCGAAATCTATTTACTGAGTATGTTCTTTCTCTTCTTCTTTTTTGTTCTTCCAACCTTCAAACTTTTAGGAATTGGCCGATAAAATTGTGATTCCCACAGAACAACCCCATCTTCAATGTCTTGGGCCGTTAGGCAACTCGGATCCTACTGACTTGATAAATGCAGAAACCAATAGGATCCCCATTAGAGTTTAGAACTTTTCATTAGATCTGTGGAAAGACACCTTTCGATCCTAGCCTTGTTCTACTAAGGGGTGGAAAGATTGGTTTCTGAGAATCGGCAACTCAAATGAAGTCCGATGGGGAGAGCGTAAAATAGACCAGTGCATCAGGCTATCCATTGCCGATATGGAGAGAAACAAATCACTACTGATAGCAGCTTCATACTTCTGGTCAGATACCCTCAATGCTTTCTTACTTGGCCATGGCCCTGCTTCACCTACTCTTGCCGATGTGCTCATGCTTACTGGTTTAGTCATAACCTCTGTTGATGATAGCCACCTATACGATCGTAAACCTGAGCGCAAAGTAGAAACCCGTAATATCAGTGGTTGGTTACGGTACATTCAGAAGTACCAGAGCACAGGACTAGTTGGGCAGAGGGAACATGCCATTTTCCTGAATATGTGGCTGGATAAGTTTGTTTTCTTTGGCGGATCGGTAGGACCAACCTCTGTCTACTTATCGGCAGCAGAGAGATTAGCCGACGGCGGCCAATTTCCTCTTGGCCGATACCTGTTCAGCTCTGCCTATCACCTCCTTCATCAAGTAGCTCAGAAGCTCCTATTGGGCCAACCCATCGGCAACCTAGGAGGTCCTTAGTGGTTTATCAACATGTGGCTAAATGTCCACATGCACAAACGTCTTCGGTTCGACCTTTTTGCACAACAGTTCCTCAGAGATATCACCGAAGACTATGAATTAGCCGATGAAGAATCGGCAACTCGTCGACCCCTAAATTTCGACGAAACTGCTATAGTCTTACATGGTACTGGCGGCAATGAAGACCAGGTCAGCCGATTCTTCCAGACTCTGTATGAGGGTCTTCCCAAGGATCAGTGGGCATGGATGCCTTATGAAGATCCAGAAACCAGATTCCCACTGATTTTCCACCCTTTCGATGACGCTCTCAGCAAAGATACCGATTTGATGATAGCAATCATCACACCAAGGGCCATTCCAGTGAATACCTTTGACAGTGGGAAGAATTCCAACCCCACTTATGAATTCTATAACCCATCGGCACTGGCTCGTCAACTGGATTTTGGGCAGTTGCCGATTGGACTCTGTTATGCCGATGTGGTGAAGCCAAGGGAAACTATAACCAGCGGACTTGAATGGATAAGGATAGCCTAGCTTCAACCAAATGCTGATACGTTAGATATTGATCTATCGGCTTGGATCCTGGCCCTCTTCATCACTCAAGCATACAAACAGTGGTGGGAAGAGTGGAAAGAACACCTATGTTGACGGTTCTTAAGTATCAATTTTAATTATCAAATAAACAAGAGAAAGGACCAATATGCAACCAACACCTAGAATTAGGGTTTGATCTGATAGAATTCCACGAGTTTTGTTTATCTGTTTCTGCAGGGGGTTATCAGGAAATAAGAAAGAAAGGCCCACATGTCAGGATTACATAGAGATATCAATGCACCGCTCAATTTTCTACCATCTAGAAGACTCCAGAAGCCACGGGAAGAAAGCAGAGGGCGAAAGGGGCCAGGCCCAGGGCGCCCGCCCTGAGGACCTGGGCACCCGCCCCCCTCTGGATGCCAATCAGGACTCTCTTCGCACAAGATGTTCCACCGACCTAAAGGATCAAGGATAACGTAGTACCACATCGCCTACCGACCCAGAAATGCATAGAGGAGGAGGACTATATAAGGAGGCCCCCCTGGCCCCCGGAGGAGACAAGAAGTTATCATAGAGTTGAGGGGTGCCCTCAAAGGAAAACCTCTTCTCTAAATAAAATTTCTTTTTAGGCTTAGCAACCAATGTAAGTAGAAATAGATCTTCTAGTTTCTACTAGATTGAGAGAGATAGATTGGAGGTGTAGATTGGAGGAAGCCTGGCCTGTCGGTGTCTGCTCCGAGCTTGTACCTACGGGATCAAGTTCTCCTAACCCGAGGCTTGCTCCTAGGATTCTTCAGTATTTCGACTTCTAAATTCTAGTAAGTTCTTGTTTTATTGTTCTTTTGGTTTATAAGTTTACTTTAATCTCTTCACGTAGAGTTTAGAGTAATCATTGCTGGCGTAAACATGGTGTTTAGGCTGGGGTACTCATAGATATTCCCTGACTAGCTAGACCATGGTAGTAGTGAGGAACGTGACAATTTGGAGTTACCTTTGCAGACCATATCTCGTTAGCAGGAAGGATAGGGTTTATAGGTGTGGGTTGAACATCCTTTGTCGTGTCTAGATTCCGTTAGCCTCCCCAATAGAACAGTAGATCATCCTTACCAATGTTAGAAGGAGACTACAGTTGCAGTCTTCTCTATTTATCACTCACATCGACAAACATTCTTTGTTGCCTAAAGGGTTAGTAGTAATAGACCAGGTTAGTCAGATGCACTCTTTCTTCTAGTGGTAAAAAAATAAATACGATACTCAGGATAACCTCCCGGGTGAAGTGCTCACCGATATCCGTGCGCTTGCGGATCAATTCCTTAATGTGTTCCCAAATATCAACGAGCATTTCTGGCACCGTTGCCGGAGAGAAAGACGGTTTGCTGAGATAACCTTGAGTGTTACTACTAGCTTGTATCTATACTTTTATCTTTTCTTATCTTTTATATTATTTATAGTTTCTTTACTCTTACCTTATGGAAAACCAAAATTCTAAATCGATCCATGAATCTGCAATCCCTTCAGTAACTGACCTTTTACCATGGGAATCATCACAGCCTATCCAAACATCCCAGTATAACTTAAGTTCTAGGTTGATTGCCATGAATCAAAACCTATCTTTTTTGGGAAAGGAAGACGAAAACCCTTACCTTGATATTAGAGATTTTGAGCAAACATGTGATTGTCTTCGCATTGAAGGCATTTCTCATAAAACTTTACGTTGGAAGCTTTTTCCTTTTTCTTTAAGGGGAGAAGCTAGACAATGGTACAGTCAGAAGGTAAGTCAACAACAAGGTGAATGGGGAGTTTTACGAGCCAACTTTGTCTATATTTCTATTCCCTCGACCGTATAGCCGACCTTAGACTCGAAGTCCTATCTTTTAAACAAAAAGATAATGAAACTTTGGGAAAATCCTGGAAACGTTGTTCTGATCTTTTAGAATCTGGTCCAAACCTTAATCTTGAAGACCCTGTTCTTTTATTTCACTTTTTTCGAGGTCTTCAGAAAAATCACAAACAAATGCTACACACAATGTCTAGAGGTTCTTTCTTTCGCATCCCTACTGATGAAGCTAGAGTGATCCTAGATAGAATCCTAGAAGCTGAGATGGATAATAGCCTTCATGATGAAACCTACGAAGCCGAAGTAGACACTCTACCAAATTCTTCATCTACTTTAGCTATCCCATGTTCTGAGCCACAAGAGGAAGAAATTCCACCACCGAACTTCATGCTGGATATAGAATCCGATATTTTTGCCGATTTTGGAAACATTTCAAACTACCATTCTATTGACAAACCCCAAAACGACCAGTTTAGCATTTATTTGCCAAGTGAATATCAATTGAGAGAGCTTATCTCAGTCATGAGTAGCGAATGGTTGGAGGAATCAGAGCTTTCCTCTGACGTGATCCGTTTGGACACACCCTCTATAACTATACGCTGTGCTTATAATTCTGATCGATTTAATGCTCTTTATAATCCTGTTGTGGGGATCAACATCATGTCTGAATCTTTTACACTTAAACTATTTAAAAATCTTGTCTTAACACCCACAACAAAGGTCATAAAGGAATCTTCGGGACGATTAGTCCCCAGTCTTGGAATTATTAATGTCCTACCTCTTACGGTAGAAGGCTCCATGGTTCATTTGAACTTCTATATCTTTGATACATGGGACTTCGACCTATTGATAGGACAACCTTTTAGAAGACTCCTTTATGAAGGTCATACTGGAAAGCTACACATTTCTTTTGGAAAAGCCTTTAAATTCCCAATAACAATTTCACACTCCTTAAATAATAAGGCCGAGTCATATCTTTTGCCTGATCTTATGGAGGAGGTAAAGGTTGCATCTCTTCAACTTTTAGAAGAATGAGACTTAGAAGACGAAACTCCTTTCTTCATAGAAGAAGAAGCCGAACCTTCTGAACCTAAACCCTTAGATGAGTTTGCAGAAACACCTAGACCCCCCATAGAGCTTAAAACTTTACCACCCGGTCTTATCTATGCTTTCCTAAACAATAATCCAGAGTTTCCTTTGATCATTAGCGATAAACTCACTCGGGAGCAAACTCTGCGATTGATGACCATTCTTGAGAAACATCACTCAGTCTTTGGCTACTCACTCCAAGATCTTATAGGAATCAGTCCTATGATTTGTACCCATCATATTCCAACAGATCCTTCTGTTTCACCTTCTTGAGAACCCCAACGTAGACTTAATAACACTATGAGAGAGGTAGTTAAAAAGGAAGTTATAAAGTTGCTGCATGCAGGGATTATATATCCTGTGTCACACAGTGAGTGGGTAATCCCAGTTCAAGTTGTGCCTAAAAAGAGAGGCATGACTGTTATTATGAATGAAAAGAACGAGCTAATTCCGCAACGCACCGTCACAGGATGGCGGATGTGCATAGACTATAGAAAACTAAACAAAGCCACGAGAACGGATCACTTTCCTTTACCTTTCATGGATGAGATGCTAGAGCGGTTACCGAACCATTCATTCTTCTGTTTCTTAGATGGATATTCAGGGTATCATCAGATCCCGATCCATCCCGATGATCAAAGCAAAACCACTTTTACATGCCCATATGGAACTTATGCTTACCGTAGAATGTCTTTTGGGTTATGTAATGCACCAGCTTCTTTTCAAAGATGCATGATGTCTATATTTTATGATATGATTAAAGAGATTATGGAAGTTTTCATGGATGATTTCTTTGTTTATGGAAAAACTTTTGATAGTTGTCTTGAAAACTTAGACAAGGTTTTGCAAAGATGTGAAGAAAAGCACTAAGTCCTTAATTGGGAAAAATGTCATTTCATGGTGAGGGAAGGAATAATGCTGGGACACTTAGTGTCTGAAAGAGGTATTGAGGTAGATAAAGCTAAAATTGAAGTAATTGAACAACTACCTCCACCTGTGAATATAAAAGGAATTCGAAGCTTTCTTGGCCATGCTGGTTTTTATCGTAGATTCATAAAAGATTTATCATTTATTGCTAGACCACTTACTCTTTTGCTAGCCAAGGATGCTCCTTTCGAATTTGATGATGCATGTCTAACATCTTTCAATTTATTAAAGAAAGCACTCATCTCTGTACCAATCATTCAACTCCCTGATTGGTCGTTGCCTTTTGAAATTATGTGTGATGCCAGTGATTATGCTGTGGGGGCAGTTTTGGGACAAACTAAAAATAAGAAGCATCATGCCATTGCTTATGCCAGTAAAACTTTGACAGGAGCTCAACTTAATTATGCAACCACTGAAAAAGAGCTTCTGGCTGTTGTCTTTGCCATTGATAAATTTAGATCTTATTTAGTTGGAGCTAAAATAATTGTTTACACTGATCATGCTGCACTAAAATATTTGCTCACTAAAAAAGATGCTAAACCTCGCCTGATTATATGGATCTTATTACTCTAAGAATTTGACTTAGAAATAAAAGATAAAAAGGGAGTTGAAAATTCTGTTGCTGATCACTTGTCTAGAATGTATTTTAAGAGTCCACAGGAAACCCCCATCAATGATTCACTCCGGGACGACATGCTCTACGGGATTAACAGATCTGACCCCTGGTATGCAGATATTGTTAATTTTATGGTTTCAGGGTATGTACCAACAGGAGCAAACAAGAAGAAGCTTATTCAAGAAAGTCGTTCACATATATGTGATGAGCCATACCTCTTCTGAGTATGCTCTGATGGCTTAGTCAGGAGATGTGTGACCACTAAGGAAGGATGGAAGATCATCGACAGATGTCATTCATCACCATATGGAGGTCACTATGGAGCATTCCGTACACATTCAAAGATCTGGCAGTGTGGATTCTACTGGCCTACAATGTATGAAGACACGAAGCAATATATCAGAAGATGTGGGCCATGTCAAAGGCACGGGAACATAAATACAAGGGATGCAATGCCACTCACCAACAACCTTCAGATTGAGCTCTTTGATGTTTGGGGAGTAGACTACATGGGTCCATTTCCTCCATCAAAGAAGTGTGTGTACATCTTGGTGGCGGTTGACTATGTCTCCAAGTGGGTAGAGGCATTACCTTGCAAGCATGCCGACAACATCAGTTCAAAGAGGATGTTTGAAGAAATTATATTTCCAAGATTTGGAGTGCCCAGAGTAGTGATAAGTGATGGAGGAGCACACTTCATCGACAAACGCTCCAAGCAATATCTATCAAAACATGGAATCCGTCACAACGTCGCTACCCCCTATCATCCTCAGACAAGTGGCCAAGCAGAGACTTCCAACAAGCAAATCAAGAATATTCTTCAGAAGACAGTAAATGAAATGGGAACGGCGTGGAAAGACAAGTTACCCGATGCACTCTTGGCATACCGGACAGCATACAAGACCCCAATTGGAATATCTCCATACCAATTGGTGTACGGGAAGACTTGCCACCTACCTGTTGAACTAGAGTTCAAAGCACACTGGGTCATAAAGATATGGAATATGGACCTAGACGTTGCTGGAGATCATAGAAGAATGCAACTATCAGAATTGGAAGAATGGCGAGATAAAGCATATCACAATTCAAAGATCTACAAAGAAAGAGTCAAAAGGTGGCATGACAAGAGAATCAAGAAGAAGGAGTTCACACCCGGAGATAAGGTATTACTTTTTAATTCTAGGGTGAAGCTTTTTGTGCACGGGAAACTCCGGAGCAAATGGGAAGGACCATTCAATGTAATTAATTCATCATCCCACGGAGCTATCACACTTCAAAATGACGAAGGTACGTTATTCAAGGTAAATGGTCAACGTCTTAAATTATTTTTAGAGCCCAATAAAGAATTAGAAGAAATAGATGTAGTCCATTTTTACCTTCCCATGGAGAATTAGAGCCCGACTTTTTTTAGTCTGATGTTTTTGGGTCATATATATATTTCTAAATAGTTTTGCATCTAGAAACGCGCTCAAGAAAGTGGGTCCATAGAGGGGCCAGAGAGAGGGCGGGCGCCCAGATCAGGTGGGCGCGCGCCCAACTCCTGTTCCCCCTCGGTCCTGATTTTCTCTGTTATAGAAAATGCACTTATGGTAATCCGAATAATCCCTCAAATGGAAAGTTTTGCACACACATCGACGGGAGCAACCCGAAGAACCCCTAGAGGCACTTTTTGACCCCTATATAAACAGACCCCTGACATCAGTTTTCAAACACCAAACCACCAAGCCTTCTCTTCTTCTTCAATTAGAGCTTGATTAGTTCCTTGCTGCTCCAATGGCTGAGAACTTCCACGATGATTGGGAAGTCATCCCCATCAACCTCAACAGGGAGCCTGTGGAAGACCCCGATGCCCGTGCTCTCGTCCCGGCCAACACAGAGCGACAGCTAGAAGCGATGCCATTATGCCAACGTAGCTCCGCCCAATCCTACCATGCTCAACCAGTTCTCACCGCACCACCACAACCCCTACTCCTCAAGGGATCATCATCCAAGACGAAGACCACCATCAAGGTGCCAACCGGCACAAGGATCCTTCCACCTAGGCCCAATGAGAGGGTCGTTGGAGTCAAGACCAACCGGAGCGGCGAGATCAGCAGTATTCGCTACACTACGGAGGAGGAAAGGCCTTACTTCGAAGGGATTAGAGCAGCCAAAGTCCGTTTCATCCCTCCAAAGGCAGCCCCGAAGCACGCTCTCAATGCTTTTGAGACACCGCCCAAGCGTCGCAAAACTATAATAGATATTGATGAGGACGTTCACAGACTAGACAGAGTTATCATAGACCTCCAGTCCTCGATTAATTTCCTCACTAGGCAACTCTCTAACCACAACACTGTTATACTAGGCCTTAGGCATGATCTTGCCAGTGCCAACAAGAAGATTAAGGAATTAGAGCGCCACTAAATTATCTAGATTAGGCCTTGAGGCAAATGCATCTTAGTTATCTATCTTTAAATTCGGTTTAGGTTTACTATTATCATCAGTTTGCTATCAGTTTACTACTAGTCTTTTGTAATAAATGCCTCAAGGTTAATAAAGAGTATTATTATTATTATGTCTTGTGTGTCTCTACTTTATTTTTTGTGCAAGAAAGCAGAAAACAAGTATGGGGGAGATCCCTCGACACGCCAAACACACTTTGACTACACCACTCCACGATTCAGGTACACACTCTGCACACTTTACTTTACACATACACATATCTTGGATTATGCAGAATACTGTTTCCGACATGATAAATTAAAAAGATTAAAATATTTCTAATCATGATTAATCTCATTCTGTGATATTTCCTGAAACTTGTAACTATTATAAAATCATTTTAAAAAAAAACTTGTGTTACTTAAGATAGTATGGAATGTGAGATGGTAGAGTACGAGTTTCTTATTCTTGATATCATTGTTGCTTGGAAAATTTATTTCAAAATTAATTCTAGCTACCATCCTCAGTGTTTTATATGCCTGATAAAACTGAAAATATTAATTATCATTATAAAAGCTATCTACTCTGTATTGAGTTTGTTCAAAATGAGTTAGACCCTTGTTGAGAGATTTATCATGCTCCTATGATCAAGACATTTATTCAGAAAGATTCACTCTTCTCAAGTATTATTGCATTAGAGGCATGGG
This sequence comes from Sorghum bicolor, assembly GCF_000003195.3. NCBI lineage: Eukaryota > Viridiplantae > Streptophyta > Magnoliopsida > Poales > Poaceae > Sorghum > Sorghum bicolor. Next base: position 39,187,258 of record NC_012874.2, on the reverse strand, counting down.
CTATGCAAAAAATAAAGATATTTTGAGGAAATAAAAAGGAGCAAGTGCTCGACAACCTCGTAGAAAAAAATGGACAAGTGTCCGGCAGTAGAATTAGGGGTACCTCGGTATCCACTTAAAAAAGAGAGAAAAATAAAATGATAGCCCATGGTCCCTCTAATAAGCAATATGCCAGCAAGAGTTGACAAAGATTTTAATTTCCAAAGTCTTTGATCTAAGAGTATGACATTGCCCTCCTCGGATCCCGTTTTGATCAGGCAATAAATACAAAGTAAGTATGCTTGAGAATTTTTGCAAATTAAAACAACCTCAGTGAGATATATAAAAGATAATGTGTGATCTGAGAGAACCTATGAGGATAAAAAGGTATGCTAACTTTCTTTCAAAAATATACAAAAACTCCAAGTGACAAGATTGAGAAGAAAGGATCTTTACTCTTAACTATATACTTCCCTGACTATAGTACACAGTGGAATTTTAACACCCTGCAGTTATGAAAAGAATGTTTTACCCCAAATATTGTTCTTAACCATCCTTTTCTCGAGGACGAGTAAAAGCCTAAGTATGGGGGTATTTGTTTACGGTTCTTAAGTATCAATTTTAATTATCAAATAAACAAGAGAAAGGACCAATATGCAACCAACACCTAGAATTAGGGTTTGATCTGACAGAATTCTACGAGTTTTGTTTATCTGTTTCTGCAGGGGTTATCAGGAAATAAGGAAGAAAGGCCCACATGTTAGGATTACATAGAGATATCAACGCAGCGCGAAATTTTCTACCATTTAGAAGACTCCAGAAGCCACGGGAAGAAAGCAGAGGCCGAAAGGGGCCAGGCCCAGGGCACCCGCCCTGAGGACCTGGGCGCTGTAACACCCTAGGTGTTAAGCATGGACTTAGTCTTATCAAAACATTCATAAGCATTCTCATCAAGCATAGCATCACATGAGCATGTCATCCATCCAAACTGTGATTTTATGTGCTTTATTCTATGTGATTTAAATATGTTAAAAATATGATGCTTGCTTCTAAAATTGTGAAATATTCAAACTAGGTTGAATTGTGTGCAAAAAGAATTAAGAGTATTTTTGTGCAATTTTTAGAGCCATAGAAATTGAGAAATTGATTTTTGTACTAAATTCCCGAAAATACATTTATTTAAAAACCTATCACTAGTTTGAGTTGTATTTAAAAATCTATTTGGAATTTGTGAATGCAACTTAAAACAAAGTTGTAGGGTTTGTGATTTAGAACAATTTTCATTTTGGGAGAGAAAGGTGAAAATAAATTTAAAGTGGTCCAAATGAATTTAAAAAGAGCTTGAGAAAAGAATTTTAAAAAAATAGAAAAGGGAAAAGGGGGCGCTAGCAGGCCGCGGCCTCACTTCTGGCCCGCTGGCCGAAGCCGGCCCAAGCCCGCCCGCGCTCTCCCCTTCCCCGCGCCCGCGCTCGCGCCCGCGCCGTGTCCGCGCGCGGACGGCCGCGCCGCCGTGGCGAGCCCGCAGAACTCGGCTGCCGCGTGGCGAGCATGCGATCGCCTGGACGCGCCCTGGTCGGCCACCAGGAGCGCTCGGCCGCGCCCGCCTCCGCCCTTGCTGCCATTCGCGCCCGTCAGCTCTCGCTCTCTCGCCCTCGCTCCGCACGCGCAGAGCACCGCCATCGCCATTGGAGCCCGAGCTCCGCCTCGGCCGTTCTCCCCCAGCGCGTGTGCCATTCTTCGATTCGTTCTCTCCCGAACACCTGTCCGAGCGTTCGGTGAGGCACGGTGAGCCCCGCTCGCCCTCGTTTCTTCTCCGTCGAGAGCGCCGCCGCCGCGCACGTGGTCTGCTTGCCTCCGTGCCTCCCGGTGCCGCTTAGTTAGCGCGTCGTGCTCGCCTTGGCACCGCGATGCTCGCGAGCCACTCCAACCGCTGTCTACCGGCCCAGCGTCTCGAGACGACGGTGAGCAGCGCCGCCGATCCGCCATGGTCGGTGGTGAGCCTGCTCCGGTCCATTTCAGGCCGCACAAAAGGGTGCGCTAGGTTCGCCTAGAGCCGTAGAGCGTGTAGGGCCGCTTGATTCGCCGAAAGAGGTCGCCGACGGTGAGCTCCGGCTCGCCGGAGCTCTCCCCCCTCTGCGCTCTGGCCAGCGGGCCCGGCTGGCAGGCGGGTCCGCTCGTCAGCGGCTGCGGGTGCACTGCACCGGGTGCACCTAGCCGGTCCCGGGGTGGATTTGATTTGTTTTTCAGAAAAATGATTTCTAGAAAATGGTTTAAATGTTCAAAAATTCATATCTTGAGATCCATAGCTCCAAAATTCATGAAATAAATTTTGATGTGTTCTAGAGTCTCAGATCTGCAGTTTGGTTAGATTGCATGTCATGTTTGAACACTTTTTCTGGACAGAAATAATTAATCCATGTTTTGTTGAATTTGGAAAATGCATAGTAATTAAAATAAGACTCAAAAAAATGTGAAACTTGTTTTGCTAGCTCTGCATGTATGTTTAGTCACTGGAAAAATATTTCTACACATTATTTGGTATATGAATGAAATTGTGGTGATTTAAAAGCTTGCATGGCAGTGGTTTATGAATTTTAATAAATAATTGGATCATGCAATTAATCTGGAAATTTTTGTGGGTGTTTCTTATGATATTAAGCAAATTATAAAAATATGAAATCCGTTGTTTGACACTTATACCACAGTAGAGTAATTGTACTTGCCTTTATGAATTAATCTTGTGATTTTTGTAGCTCAAAAATAAGTGTCCAAAAATTATGAAAAATTTATGGTAGACTTTATGTATGACTGGTAGTCTACTGTAATTTTTGTGGAATTTATGGATGAACAGAACTGCATGCTATATTGATGAGTCTAAAAATGAATAAAGAAGTTATGAATTATTATATATGGTGTAAATAGAATAAAAAAGGGTTTGGTGTATCTTTAAAGCATCTTGTGAGTTTGCTGGTGATACTTGAGGATGATTTGTAGAAGAAAAGGAAATAGATGATTAGTGTATTTACATGTTCTTGGATGATGTTGACTTCCTTGTAAAGAGCATGACCAATTAAATCACCGATGCATCATGTCATGGTCGTTTGGTACCTTCTCATACAAGCATCCACTCGGGCATCTCGCACTCCACTCATGAGCACACATGCATCATACAGGCTCACAGGAGAACGAGGTGGGACCTGAGGAGCAGGAGGAAGCACTGGAGCAGGAACCTCTGGGAGTGTCAGAGCTCGGAGAGGAGCTGCAGGAGTGCCCGGATCATAAGCCGAGCACCTTCGAGAAAGGCAAGCCCCGGAGCATTCTAAGCCTCTCTATTCTCACTAACTTAAATAATATAATATACTTGTTCTACTTTGTTGCATTTAAGTAGTAGGAATTGCTTGATACCGTTGATGCATATATATTCCTTGTTATCACTACCCTTTGATCTACCTTGTCCTATGTAGATAGGCACGGAGTCTATGCTTAGCCTACTTAGTCCGGTAGAAGTCGGGTGATTTCCTGTCACCTGCGAGATATAGGTGGATACCTGCTTGATTAAGCAGTGATTGCTTTGGTAGAGAATGACCAAGTGTGGAATAGAATTTGAGACCGGGCAGGGTCTTATGGTGGGTTGACTATAGTGCCCCTGCCTGTGTCGATTAAGGACCGATCGTTGACGGCCCTCTTGTCATGTTGAACGCATGCCCCACATTTAGCTGGAAGGATAAGTCGTTCGACCGCGAAGCCTGAGCACTATCCAGGCCAGGAATCGGCCCGATGTACGCGCTGTATTGGTGATGGTTGAGGAGAACGACGAGGGCGCGGCGCGCAACCTTGGTATACCTTGGATACCTCGGTCGCCGGAACGGTCCTCAGGTACGGGCGGTGCCTGTCGAACCCGCGAATTGGTCCTGGATAGTGCAACACGGTGATCTATAGCTCACTTGATCAGTGAGTGTGGTTTGTGTGGGGAATAACTCGCGAGTTAGTTAGAAATCGATTCTAATTGCCATCGCTCCTGGATAGTGAGCACTTGACATGAGCCCTGTCCTCGTAGTAAGGACTATGGAACACTTGGGTTATAATGATAAATGATTTCATGATTGCTATGATGAGGTACCATCATACTATTACATTGTTTGCCATAGTGTAGGTGCAAACCTAGATAATAGGTAATGATACTTTCAACTTGAGCCAATTAAAAGAAGGAGAATTCCTATAAGACATGTTTAATAGAATAGTGCTGTTATGCAAAAAGGTTGTCAGCTACCCCCACTATATAGCCTTCATGATCCTTGAAGAGTCTTTATTTTTTGAGTTTATGACGGGTAAGTCTAGCTGAGTACATTCTCGTACTCAGGGTTCTACTCCCATGCTGTTTTGCAGATGGTCAAATGTACTATGGTTATTGCATCCTCTGCCTGTACCCAGCTATGGGTGATGACTAGACCAAGGGCGATGGTCACTCCGTCTCTTCTTTTGCTTTTGTGGGAATGACCAAAACTATGGCACTGTATCAGACTAAGTGTGTGTGTTATTTTCAACTATGAAGCTTCCGCTACCTATGAACTTGGTTTGTAATAACTTTAAGCACTCTGATGTTTTTGATGAATGTTTTCGAACTGGATGTAACTATGAATGCTGACTGCTGAACTTATTACGATCTTGGCTGTATGTACAATATGTGGTTTGAAATCCTTCGAGATTTCACGGACTACCGGGATTATATGGGCTTAAGCTCGATGGTTTGACTATGCAAATGGTCGGTATTAGGCTTAATCTCTTATAATTTGGGCGGTTCTGTTACAACTGGTATCAGAGCAAGGTTTAGCGAGTTACTGTTCATAAATACGTTCTAAACTAAATCTAAACCGGTTGAATAAAAGATTTTTATTAATTAATGATAATCAAGGTGTCAAGCTAAGTTTTGGGAAAACTATCTAGTGTGCCATGGTCATATCCTTTATGCCCAGTTAAGGACTCTAAGGTGGCTAGTTAAGTACTGACGTGGGGGTTAATGCATCATATTTCTATTTCGTCACTCATACGGCGTGCAATAGTATGAGTACCATTCATTTGAGTGGTAATGTATGGATCAATTTTTCCTCTACGCCTCGGTAAGTGGGAGCTGTGAGAGCATAATCGGATACACTGCCGGTCCAGGGGAGTGTTGTTAGGTGTTGTGTCAGGCACACATGTTTGGTGTGCATGGGAACAGTACCGCATGTTGGGAGATTCCGTCCTGAGAGGCGATGCCGTCATTAGGGCGATGATGTTGGTAGTAGCACGTCATATGCATGGACAGGGTGTCTGTGTATGTGGGGTGTATAGTTTTAATTTCTTGTTCTGCATGATCATACTGTGGTTGGGCTGAAATGAGTTTTCTGCAGCTACACTAACCACGTTCTCGCTTAAAACGCTAGTTACGTTATGAGAGAACGCTGTATGCCACCGCATATACCGCTTAGTATTAATTTTTGTTTCTAAGTTTGTGAGATCGTAACTCCGTGCATGCATCATGTTCATTTCATATCATTGCTTACTTTCCCCCTTAATTTAATCCATCCCAATTCTAAATAAAATAATTAAAGATAATCCTCGATCTTACCAAGGTATTCCATTTGCAGCAGATGGCATGTACTAGGCTCACCGCTCGCAAGTCCACTTGTGGGCGGGCCCCTCGCCATCTGTTGGTAGCCAGGAGCTCGCGTCATAAGAGCAAGTTCCTGGAGGAGTTTGGGATGCCCACTTTGCTTTGGAGGGTGCTCAGTTCGATGGGGTATCCCGAAGGGTGGGAACCTCGCTACTACTGGGACAAGGAGCAGCTTGGTGACTGCACCCTGGTGGGGATCGAGGCAGTGGTCCCTACCAGTGGAGGTGACCTCGCCTGGGGCGGCTGGGTGTATGAGTCCCGAGGTGCCACGCCTTTCCACGGTGCCAGCCGGGTAGCTTTCGCAGTTCTGAGGGACCTCTTGGAGAGGTTTCCACAGGAGCTGGCCCACGCCTTCGCTGGGGTGTTTCCTGACCCCTACGCTTCGATGTGGGATCAGTCCGAGGTGAACGCTCTAGAGAGGAGTGCGGATGAGGACCAGCACAGTGATAGCGCAGCTATGAGTGCTATGTACGCCTTGATGAAGACTAATGGAGGCCTGGAGCGTTGTTTGGGTCGCTTGTCCGGGTCTCTTTTCACCGTTCAGGATGAGAAGCGCCAGCTACAGCGTGAGTTCGACACTGAGGTTGAGAGGCTGCAGGCAGAGTTGGCCCGCGTGACCCGAGAGCAGGACCAGGCAGTCCAGAAGAACAGTGTGTTGAGCCAGGACCTGCTTGCAATGAGAGAGCAAAGAGACAGAGTGACTACTGCTCACAGGAACTTCGAGCGCATGCTAGTTCATGTGCTTGGTCAGAGGAATGAAGCCTGGCACGAGGAGGATACTTTGAGGTCCCGACAGCCAGAGCTTGAGCAGCAGCTAGCTAATGCTAAGGAGTGCAATGAGAACTTGCATGAGGAGATCCACCAGCTGAATAACTAGCTCCACCCTCACCACCTACCTGGAGCAGCCGAGCTAGACTCAGAGGATGAGATGGATGAGGATCCAGAAATAGGGGCAGCTGCTAGTGGAGATGAGGACTAGGAGGGCTCCGGCTTGGACAGTGACCATAGCGAGTAGATGCTAGGGCTCTAGAGCTAGTCCTTCTTCTTTTGTTGTTGATGTTGCATGGCATGTCTTGTACTTTCAGATCTGGGCTATGTAAAACTTTATGAGATGACGCTGAAAGTCCAGTGTATGTATGCTTGCAAGTTTGGATGTATGCGAACCATGTTGCTTGAATGATACGTAACCTGTTGGTGATGTTGTGCGTGGATGATGAATTGTTGTGCCTCTGTTTATTGTGTGAATTTATTTCCTCAGTAATTCAGTACGGCATAATTCTACACATGTCTACCATTGATGGCAACTCCTAACGATTGCTTATTAGTGACGCATGCAGATGGTGCAAACATGTGGCCGGGGTAACAGCAACCCCGGTCTTGGAGCAGGTACATCCGGAGGTGGGGCTCGACGGAATGAGGACAGAGCACCGTCACTGCCACCACCACCGCCTCCTCCATACACTGTGGACATGTTCTTCGCGCAGTTTCTGGGGAGTCAACACAACATGGAACAAATGCAGCGCAATATGGAGGAAGCCCTACGCAACATAGCTGATAACACCCACCGTGGAGATAACCAAGGCGGCCGTGAGGTCAACCAGTATAGTTCATTCAAGGACTTCATGGATACCAAGCCACTAGTCTTCAAGGAGGCTTTGGAACCGCTCGAGGCGAATGAGTGGATCAACACCATGGAGGAGAAGTTTCGTCTTCTTCGGATGACTGAAGAACTCAAGGCTGAGTATGCGGCACATCAGTTGCAGGGACCAGCTGGGATTTGGTGGTCCCATCACCGTACCACCTACCCAGAAGGGACCCCGATCACTTGGAACCGCTTCACCACCGCGTTCCGGGGAAATTATATTCCTCCGGGTGTGGTGGAAATGAAGGTTGGGGAGTTCATGAGGCTGTCCCAGGGGACGAAATCTGTGAAAGAGTATCTGCACGCTTTCAACAATCTCGCTCGCTATGCCCCCGAGTTTGTGAACACGAAGGCCAAGAAGATTGCTAGTTTCCAGAGAGGCTTGAATCCAAAGATGCTGAAGACCATGGGTACAGGAGCCAGGGCTACCTTCAATGCTTATATCAGTGACTGTCTGACCTAGGAAAACAATAACAACAACTATAGTGCATCCAAATCTCGTAAGAGGGCTTTTGAAGCTGGGTCATCCCAGTCCAGGGCACCAGTGGCAGGGTGACAGCAGTATCGTCCTCCTGCCCCAGGTCCTAGGTTCTGACCGCCGCAGAGAAGGGACACCGGGCATCCAACGCAGCAAAAGCCGTATAAGGTGGCGATAGCTCCTACCAAGCCAAAGGCAATTCAAGCCACGGCACCTTCCGCCAACAATGCGCCCAAGGCACCGTGTTACAATTGCCAAAAGATGGGGCACTTTGCCAAAGAATGTCCCTACCCCAAGAGGCAACAGGCAACCTATCCAGCTCGTGTGCACCATACCTCGATCGAGGAGATTCTGGAAGGAGAACCGGTAGCAGCTGGTATGTTTCCTGTCAACCAACATCTTGCATTGTTTTGTTTGATTCTGGATCATCACATTCATTCATGAGCCAAGCATTTGCACAAAAGCATGACCAGCCAGTTACTGAGTTGGGTTATGGCTATCGCATCAGCTCAGCCGGGGCTGATGTGTTGACTAACAAACAGTAACAGGGGTTACCTTGGATATCAGTGGCCGAAGGTTTCGTGTAAACCTTGTGGTCATGCCAGGGCTGGTTCTGGATGTCATCATTGGAATGAATAAGATGACTGATTGGGGTGCAGTTATAGATGCTGGAAACAGAACTCTTTCCCTCAAAGAACCGCAGGGGGGAGGTGTGCTTCAGGTCAAGCTACCTCGACGGTTAGACTTCGCTAGTCTTTCATGTGCAGTACAGGTGGTTCCGCTAGAACACATACTAGTGGTATGTGAGTTCCCTGATGTTTTTCCTGAGGAATTACCAGGACTTCCTGCAGATAGGGAAGTAGAGTTTGCAATCGAGTTGATACCAGGTACCGCACCAATATCTAGAAGGCCGTACCGGATGCCGCCAAACGAACTCGCTGAGTTGAAGAATCAACTAAAGGAGTTGTTGGATAAAGGGTTTATCCGGCCTAGTTCGTCGGAATGGGGTTGTCCAGCGTTGTTTGTGAAAAAGAAGGATCAATCGTTGCGCATGTGCGTGGACTATCGTCCACTCAATGCAGTGACAATCAAGAATAAGTATCCTTTGCCAAGGATTGATATCTTATTTGACCAGTTGTCCAAGGCAAAGGTATTTTCCAAGATAGATTTGAGATCCGGGTATCACCAAATCAAGATTCGTCCGCAAGACATCCCGAAGACTGCTTTTTTCACCAGATATGGGTTGTATGAGTATCTGGTCATGTCCTTTGGGTTTATGAATGCTCCTGCATATTTTATGTATCTAATGAATTCAGTCTTTATGCCAGAATTAGATAAGTTTGTTGTAGTGTTTATCGATGATATTCTGGTTTATTCAGAAAATGAGCAAGATCACGCCGAGCATCTGAGAATCGTGCTAACACGACTATGAGAGCATCATTTATATGCCAAGTTTAGCAAGTGTGAGTTCTGGTTGAAGAAAGTTCCTTTCCTAGGGCATATTCTGTCTGAAGAAGGGATTGCTGTGGATCCGTCAAAAGTGTAGGAAGTCATGGACTGGAAAGCACCAACTTCTGTCTCGTAAGTTAGAAGTTTTCTTGGTCTGGCCGGGTATTATCGTCGTTTCATACCCGACTTCTCCAAGATTGCTAAGCCGATCATAAGTTTGCCTGGACGGAGGGGTGTGAGCTAGCCTTCCGCACCATGCGAAAGTTGCTAACCACCGCTCCTGTTTTGGCGCAACCTAATATCGAGAAGCCTTTTGATGTGTTTTGGGACGCATCGAAAAGTGGCTTGGGGTGTGTGCTGATGCAAGATGGCAGAGTGATAGCTTACGCTTCACGACAGTTGAGAAAGCACGAAGTCAACTACCCAACTCACGACCTCGAGTTAGCAGCAGTAGTGCACGCTTTGAAGATCTGGAGACACTATTTGCTGGGAAATAAGTGTCATATCTATACCGATCATAAGAGTTTGAAGTATATCTTCACTCAGTCCGAGCTGAATATGAGGCAATGTTGACGGTCCTTAATGCTCACATTTAACCGTCAACTAATCATGGAAAAGGATCCAAATGCAACCAACACCTAGACTTAGGGTTTTATCTGACAGAATTCCACAAGTTTTGGTGTTTGTCTATTTCTGCAGGGGGTTATCAGGAAATAAGGAAGAAAGGCCCACACGTCGGGTTTACATAGAGATATTAACGTGCCGCGCAATTTTCTACCATCTAGAAGACTCCAGAAGCCACGGGAACGAATGGGAGGCCGATCGGGCCCGGGGGCAGGGCGCCCGCCCAAGTCCCTTGGGTGCCCGCCCAGCTACAGTAACCAATCAGCTTCAACTTCGCGGATCGTGCTCCACCGACCTAAGGGACCAAGGAAAACCGTGCGATTAATGTCGGTTTGATCCGACGGCCCAGATTCATCTGAAAAGACTATATAAGCAAGGCCCCCTAGCCCCTGGAGAGCATACCTCTTCTACAGAATCAAAGCTAGGGTTTCAATTCTTCATCCAAGTAGAGAGGATCCCTCTAGTTCTTCTAGTTCTACCTCTAGTTCATCTAGATCTAGTTCTAGTTCATCTAGTTCTAGTTCTAGTTCCTCTAGTTCTAGTTCTAGTTAGTTCTAGTTGTAATCTAGAAAAATAGGGAGAGAGAAGAGGAGAGCGGAGGAGGAGCCGGATCTGTCGGATCTTCCTCAACATTGTACTTTTGCAGCAACTGGTTCATTCTTCATCGTTCTCCAGGTTCTTCAATTCATAACTCCTGAGTTCTCTAATTACTTTTATTTACATTCAAGATATTTATTGGAGTCCCGCTTGCATCAAGTGCTCTAGTCTTTATAACGCTAGAGTACTAATTAATAGATTAGACGTGGTGTTTAGCCTTGCGATTACCTGGAATTGCACCCAATCCTACGGATTGTTGTGGTAGCCATAGGGTAGTGATAGCCCTAACGGTCGACGTATTCCACCATGTTCGGATCGGTTTTGTAGGACCGTAGTCAGACCTTCCTAGCCCCCTTCTCATCTCTTTCTGTGGTTAGTGCTCTGATGTCCCGATATAAATAATCTTTGAAGTAGTTCTTGATTCTTAGATCAACTAGAGAACTCTCAGAGAACTTCCTCTCTTCCCACCAAAAATATTCATATAGTTATCCTTGGGCGATCTTGGATCTTAATTAGTACACTCACGTTCTCTGTGGAAAATCGATACTCTGGAATACTCCCGGGTGAAAGCTACATCGGTATCCGTGCGCTTGCGGATTTTTCTGTTTGCGTTTAAAATACCCAACAAGCTTTCTGGCGCCGTTGCCGGGGAACGGTAGCTCTGCTAGTTTCGAACCAAGTCGTCCGTGTATCCTTTTTCTTTTCCTTTTTTACCACACTCACCTTATCATTTTCACCATACCACATGGATTTCACTCTAAGCATTAATGAGCATGGAATTTATTTCATAGCCACTTTATTTACTCCATGCTCATATGCAACATCTTCACAATCCATTGGTCTCTCCAACATCACCACATTCGAGATCTGCAACCCCCTCTTCCTTTCTATTTATAAAAACTTTAAAAGGGCGGTTGTAGATGCATATGTCTATAATAAATTTTGCAGATCTCGTTGAGTTGATCTTGATATAGGTCAGCGTTGGAAGGGAAACCACTTCACTGACATAAATTGATGGTTTCCCAAGGACAAGCTTAGCGTCCTAAAATAAGCACTGATCATACCATAACATAAACTTTTGATTATTTGCAACATTACCTTGTGTGTTGAGCATATAAGGATAATTGTAAAAAAATTCCTTCGGGTATTCTTGTCACTAACCTTTCCAGGATTGGAGCAAGAAGATCGAATGAATGACAAGCACAAGGTATGTACAACCAATCATCATACAACATTGAATTAAATTCATCCAAACTTGAATTTTGCAAAATTCAAGCTTGGGGGAGTACTTTACATAAAAACATCGTTTGCCATGTTGCTATATTGGTTGACCCTACCATTGAGACATGCTCAATTTGTTAAATACTAATCACACTACTTCATCTCCACTTGAGTAGAACTCTATAAATGCTCTCATGCTACCTTTATTTGCTTTAGTATATGTCTAGGTTTGGAGTAGTTTCATTTATCACTTAATTAGGCATGGTGCTTAGTTTAGGGCTGTTGATCTTACTTCCAAGGGAGTTTAAATTAAGCATGATGCTTAGGTTAAAATGCCCTCCTAAATCAATTTAGACATGGTGTCTAGGTTGATCTTTGAGCCAATAGTATGCTATAGTAGATATTGGATATTTTGTTGGACTAACCCCTGCAGGAAAACTTTCAATATCGACTTGGGAAGTCCTGAGATAAACTCACATTAGAGACAAAGAGAGAGACACATGAAGGTTAACAATTTACACACGGAAGGCATAGCTCACAAGAGATGATCCATGGAGGGTGCTACAAACACGATGCACAACCGCTAAGAAAGGAAAGCTTCCACAAGGAGATACCGTACCATCACTCTTCAAGTAAGGTAACATCTTAAGGTACTTGACTATCACTTTTATAAGCTTCTCCTTGGTTCTGGCGTTCACATGAATAAAAGAGACAAACATGTATGATTTACAAATCTAGATTAACCAACCCAGTCGATTCAATATGTTTAGTCATTCCACCTTTGTGATCCCACACTCCTAATCATATGAGCTAAAGTGTTGCACACTCAGTCTTTGGAAGATATATATATATATATAAAAAAGAGAAAACACATATATATAGATAGATTATCTTTCCATAAGGTTGAGCAATCTGATGTGACAAATGTTTTAAATGCTACACTCATGATCTTATTATCCATCAACTTTGTCTTGCTCACTAGGCTTAAGGTTAGAGAAGAACAAATATACTTTTGGTTCTGTTGGTGTTTTCCACTAACAGGGCCTATGCACTTGATCTCTGCCTTGTCTCTATGAGCAGGTACACTTCGAGCAAAATATGATGGAATTTTACAACTCCCAGACTCCATCAAGTGAAGAACCTACATCTACGAGCACAAACACACTGGAGATACTGGAGACTCAGGCAATCACTACCCTGAGATGCTTGAGGACGTAACTACTAGAGTAACCCCGTTGTGGAAGTAATTACTGACCTTCTGCCGGTCAAGAGAGACAATCCAGGACGCCCCATCATCCCGATCTCCATCGGCATGGTGGACTTCCTAGAAGCACTCTGCGACTTTGGCTCTAGCGTTAACATTATGCTCAGGGTACTCTATGATAAATTCTTTACACATCCTTTCCTAGAAACAACCATGTGTTTGCGGCTTGCAGATCAGACACTAAGTTTCCCAAAGGGAATATTGAAGAACTTCTGCATCCGAGTTGGTACCTTGTACGCCCCAGCAGACTTCGTGGTGATAGAGACTGGTATTGATGAGAGGGCATCCATCATCCTAGGGAGGCCATTCTTGAACACCTCGGGAGCTGTCATCTACGCTAGTGCTGCCAAGATCAGTTTCTACATCAAAGGGAGGAAGGAGACGTTTTCCTTCAAGAACAAGATTACACAAATCTCAAAGCAATCCCGATATGAACCAAGGAAGAGGACCAACAGGAGGAACAGAAACAAGCAAATGTGGACTGAGTTAGCTGAGATGGTCACTACAGTTCAAGGAGGTCAAGATCGTCAACTCAAGTCGCCTTTCTTGTTCAAGAAGGACGACCCTGGTGTTCCAAGCATCGAGTGCACAATCAACGGATATTCTTTTCAGAATACACTCTACGACACCGGATCTGATGTCAATGGCCGCGGTCACCTATCAGCTCCTGTTTAGAACCATGCATCTAGAACCAAAATACATTCAGCTCCAGATGATTTGAAGGTTATTGTCATGGGAGAAGACGAGTACAATCCACCTGTCATCCTTGGAAGACCGTTCCTCAACACCGTTAAAGCAATCATCTACATTGGAACCGGAGAAGTCCAAATGCACTTCCCCTCTGAGATGGTACGCCACTATTTTACTGACCCTAACCATATAGTTGAAGACTCTAAGCAGGTCAGGACAAGAAGAAGATGACGCAACCGCAATCAGAGAAGGCAAATCATCAAGGACGGATGGGTAGACTATGAAGGAGAAGTTGTAAGGTCTGAAGACATACAACTTGAATAGAACTGTCCTGAGGAGACCGTAGCACCGAGTCTGGTGTGGAGAGAGAAGATAGTTATACATGAAGAGGAGGCACCGCCGGAACCACCGACTACGCCATCCAGTGAATCCCAGGATGATTGAGAAAACGGAGAGTCCAGTTCGGAGGACTTAAAAACACTGAACGCCTTGCCAAGAGGTAAACTTAGTAGTTATCTTTTTTCTTTCAATTATTTAAAATGGTTCGTTTAGTTAATCCGGTTTATATCATCTTGAAAAGAAAATAAATATGTTAAAAAAATATTAAGCCCCATGTGAGTATGCTCATGGCATAAAACCCATAAGTACATTCACTGTGGTGGCATAAAAATGAAATAAATATATTCTTGTCCTATAAAAATAAAATTATAAAAATAAATTTATGATCCTACTAAAGAGTGTAACATTTATTGAGGAGGCTCAACATGATAAAGGCTAGATATTTATGCTAACACTTAACTAGTTCCACAAAGCTTTGTTGTCTATTTGAGCTCCACAGAATTCAAGGATCAAAGAAGACTAGCAGACGGAGGACATCCTAATCGCTGCCAGGGTGCTGCTGACATTCAAATACACCTCCGCCACCTGCTAGCTACATCAGAAGAAATTACATCAAAATCCAGCTTGGGGGAGAGCACCCCCATTTATCCAGCTAAGTGTTCTACTCATGTTTATACTTTACTCAAATAATAAAAAGATGCATAATCATAAAAACCCAAATAAAGATTTTGTGCTTATATATATATATATATATCTTTGCTTAGTTGCTAAATAAATAAATAAATAAATAAAGTTTGCTATGAACCCTCATGATAAGCTCTCATATGGAAATGATGAATAGTTGCTCTACCATGACTAGTTCTCAAAATTGAAATCTCTCTCAAGTTTAGGCATGACTGTTATTAATTAAGATTTGCTCTAAACCTGAACTTGTGGGAAGAGTACTTGATCTAAAGTCTAAGTCGTTAACAGATATGATATGGGAAGGTTGAGCTGCTGTTTATCTGTTCTTAGAGATGCTAGAATTCTGGAGAATTTTATCTTTGAAAATATTTAAAATAACACATGATGAGTTCCTGTATGATGAGAGTTTAAATTCCTACCACAGCCATATATACATGCTTGCTAAACTTTGAGCCACACATTTACTTACTACTTATGAGCATTGAGTGTGGTCAAGCTGTGTAGACCCTTAGGAGCTTGTCATGTGGTTAAATCAAGATTCACTTGCACGTTCACTTACACATGCTGCTTCTACTCCGGAAGTACGCATCCACATATATCCATTTCCATCTACAGAACCACCCAAAAATATTCTACTCATAATCCGGGAGAGAATAGTCAAAAATATTTCTGTTTTTCCCCTGTGAAATAAATGCTCAAGTTATCTTGTTACTACCACTTGCTATATTATCTCATGAGATGAGTGCTCTAAAAAAAGAAAAAAAAAGAAAAAAAGATACGAGGAAATAAAAAGGGGCAAGTGCCCGGAACCTCGAAAGAAAAGAAAAAGTAAGACGAGAGGTAAAAATGGACAAGTGTCCGACAGTAGAATTAGGGGTACAAGATACCCACCTGAGAGAAAAGAAAAAGAAAATATAGAGCATCTCATTCTCCTCAAAAAGTTTCAAAAGAGCAAGAAAGGTATGTATCCCCTCAAAAGAGCACAAGTAGAATTAGACTTTCGCCATTATCACCATTCATTCGTCACACATGCACATCTTGATTTGACTTATTGACTTGTTCTTCTAGATCCATGGTTTGACTATACAATCAATGTCTTGTAAGTATGTATTAGCTGTCTCCCACCTATGAGCTCCAGATATCAAAACCTTATTAGAGTAGGGTGAGAGAGAAGGCAATGTCACTGTGCCTCATACCAAAAATACCACATAATTTGAGAGAAGGCATATATCATCACTGCCTTGGTAAGGATCCAGAAATACCACAAAAGAGAGACTAGAGAGAGTCATACAAGGAATCTCTGAGTTTTATTTGAAAATCTGCAAAAACTCCAGAGCTATAGTTAATCGAAGAACAAGAGACATGGCGCTTGACTAGACCGTTCTATCTTTTAACTGCTCAAGACACAGGTGACGGATGCAAGCCCCATGGTGGAAGGTAAAATGAGCAAGTTTAAATCTTAACAGTTTACCCTAACCCAGAGATGTGATCTTGTTTGAACGCATGTGTACCTTTAAGGCATGAAACCACTGCAGAAACTCTTGAGTTCATCTTTGCTCAGGGACGAGCAAAGGTTAAGCTTGGGGGAGCTTGTTGACGGTCCTTAATGCTCACATTTAACCGTCAACTAATCATGGAAAAGGATCCAAATGCAACCAACACCTAGACTTAGGGTTTTATCTGATAGAATTCCACAAGTTTTGGTGTTTGTCTATTTCTGCAGGGGGTTATCAGGAAATAAGGAAGAAAGGCCCACACGTCGGGTTTACATAGAGATATTAACGTGCCGCGCAATTTTCTACCATTTAGAAGACTCCAGAAGCCACGGGAACGAACGGGAGGCCGATCGGGCCCGGGGGCAGGGCGCCCGCCCAAGTCCCTTGGGTGCCCGCCCAGCTACAGTAACCAATCAGCTTCAACTTCGCGGATCGTCCTGCACCGACCTAAGGGACCAAGGAAAACCATGCGATTAATGTCGGTTTGATCCGACGGCCCAGATTCATCTGAAAAGACTATATAAGCAAGGCCCCCTGGCCCCTGGAGAGCATACCTCTTCTACAGAATCAAAGCTAGGGTTTCAATTCTTCATCCAAGTAGAGAGGATCCCTCTAGTTCTTCTAGTTCTACCTCTAGTTCATCTATATCTAGTTCTAGTTCATCTAGTTCTAGTTCTAGTTCCTCTAGTTCTAGTTCTAGTTAGTTCTAGTTGTAATCTAGAAAAATAGGGAAAGAGAAGAGGAGAGCGGAGGAGGAGGAGCCGAATCTGTCGGATCTTCCTCAACATTGTACTTTTGCAGCAACTGGTTCGTTCTTCATCGTTCTCCAGGTTCTTCAATTCATAACTCCTGAGTTCTCTAATTACTTTTATTTACATTCAAGTTATTTATTGGAGTCCCGCTTGCATCAAGTGCTCTAGTCTTTATAACGCTAGAGTAGTAATTAATAAATTAGACGTGGTGTTTAGTCTTGCGATTACCTGGAATTGCACCCAATCCTACGGATTGTTGTGGTAGCCCTAGGGTAGTGACAGCCCTAACGGTCGACGTATTCCACCACGTTCGGATCGGTTTTGTAGGACCGTAGTCAGACCTTCCTAGCCCCCTTCTCATCTCTTTCTGTGGTTAGTGCTCTGATGTCCCGATATAAATAATCTTTGAAGTAATTCTTGATTCTTAGATCAACTAGAGAACTCTCAGGAAACTTCCTCTCTTCCCACCAAAAATATTCATATAGTTATCCTTGGGCGATCTTGGATCTTAATTAGTACACTCACGTTCTCTGTGGAAAATCGATACTCTGGAATACTCCCGGGTGAAAGCTACATCGGTATCCGTGCGCTTGCGGATTTTTCTGTTTGCGTTTAAAATACCCAACAGGCAACGACAATGGTTAGAGTTGATCAAGGATTATGATCTGGAGGTTCACTATCATACAGGCAAAGCTAATGTGGTAGCAGATGCATTGAGTCGCAAACTGCACTATCAAGTGATTCAACCGTTGTTTGAAGATGGTTTCAATCTCATGCATCCTGAAGTCTTATGTCACATACAGCTCAGTTGTTCACTTGAGAGTCAAGTCATTGAAGGTCAGAAAACAGATAAGGGTATTTTCCACATCAAAGAGAAGATCAAAGATGACCCAAAAACTGAGTTTAGAGTTGATGAGAAAGGGGTATTGTGGTTTCAGCACCGTCTAGTAGTTCCGAAGAATTGAGAATTGAAGAATCGCATCATGGATGAGGCCCATCTCTCGAAGCTTTCTATTCATCCAGAAAGTAGTAAAATGAATCAAGACCTAAGACCCCACTTTTGGTGGACCAAAATGAAGAAGGAAATAGCCGCATATGTGGCCCGTTGTGACACGTGTTGCAGAGTTAAGGCTATCCATATGAAACCTGCAGGTCTGTTACAACCGTTATCAGTTCCAGACTAGAAATGGGAAGAGGTCAGCATGGACTTTATCAAAGGCTTACCAACGACAGGAAAGGGGAATGACTCGATTTGGGTAATCATTGATCGATTGACCAAGTTGGCTCATTTCATTCCTGGGAAAACTCGTTACCGACCTCCCGAGTATGTTGATATATATATAGCTGAGATCGTCAAGTTACACGGTATTCCCAAGACCATCATATCAGATAGAGGGCCACAGTTCACCGCTCACTTTTGGGAGCGAATGCATAAGAGTTTGGGGACTAGTCTAATAAGAAGCACAGCGTATCATCCCCAAACCTCGGGTCAAACAGAGAGACTCAATCAAGTGCTAGAAGATATGCTGAGGGCTTGTGTGCTATCGTCCAAGGGATCATGGGAGTCATGGTTACCTTTGGCTGAGTTCTCATACAATAATAGCTATCAAGAGAGTATCAAAATGGCTCCGTTCGAAGCGTTGTATGGTCGCAGATGTAGAACTCCATTAAACTGGGTTGAACCTGGTGAAAGAAGATACTATGGTATCGACTTTGTGAACGAAGCCGAGAAAAAGGTGCAAATTATACAACAGCATATGCAAGCGGCGCAATCGCGACAAAAGAGCTATGCTGATAAGAGAAGAAGGCCACTTGAATTCAATATAGGTGACTATGTGTACCTCAAAGTTACACAAACGAAGAAAGTCCAACGTTTCCGAGTTCGAAGGAAGCTTGCACCTAGATATGTGGGACCGTACCAGATACTAGAGAGGAAAGGCCCCGTGGCCTACAAGATTCAGTTATCCGAAGAGTTGAGTTCGATCTTTCCAGTTTTCCATGTGTCCCAACTACGAAAATGTTTGAAAGTAACTGAGCAGAGGATTGATCATCGAGGGATCAAAATAAAAGCAGACCTAGAATATAAAGAGCAGCCAGTGGGGATCGTAGATACCAAGGAACGAGTAACCCGAAACAGAGTTGTCAAAACATACAAGGTGGTGTGGAGTCATTATGACGATAGGGATGCCACCTGGGAAACCGAGGATTACCTAAAAATAGTTTATCCAAAATTTCATAAGAAATGGTTAGTAACTCAAATCTGGGGATGAGATTTCCCTAAGGGGGGAAGGGCTGTAACACCCTAGGTGTTAAGCATGCACTTAGTCTTATCAAAACATTCATAAGCATTCTCATCAAGCATGGCATCACATGAGCATGTCATCCATCCAAAATGTGATTTTATGTGCTTTATTCTATGTGATTTAAATATGTTAAAAATATGATGCTTGCTTCTAAAATTGTGAAATATTCAAACTAGGTTGAATTGTGTGCAAAAAGAATTAAGAGTATTTTTGTGCAATTTTTGGAGCCATAGAAATTGAGAAATTGATTTTTGTACTAAATTCCCCAAAATAGATTTATTTAAAAACCTATCACTAGTTTGAGTTGTATTTAAAAATCTATTTGGAATTTGTGAATGCAACTTAAAACAAAGTTGTAGGGTTTGTGATTTAGAACAATTTTCATTTTGGGAGAGAAAGGTGAAAATAATTTTAAAGTGGTCCAAATGAATTTAAAAAGAGCTTGAGAAAAAGAATTGAAAAAAAAGGGAAAAGGGGGCGCTAGCAAGCCGCGGCCTCACTTCTGGCCCGCTGGCCGAAGCCGGCCCAAGCCCGCCCGCGCTCTCCCCTTCCCCGCGCCCGCGCCGTGTCCGCGCACGGACGGCCGCGCCGTGCCGCCGTGGCGAGCCGGCAGAACTCGGCTGCCGCGTGGCGAGCATGCGATCTCCTGGACGCGCCCTGGTCGGCCACCAGGAGCGCCCGGCCGCGCCAGCCTCCGCCCTCGCTGCCATTCGCGCCCGTCAGCTCTCCCTCTCTCGCTCTCTCGCCATCGCTCCGCGCGCGCATAGCACCGCCGTCGCCATTGGAGCCCGAGCTCCGCCTCGGCCGTTCTCCCCCAGCTCATGCGCCATTCTTCGATTCGTTCTCCCCCGAGCTCCGCCCTCGCTCCGCCGTTGCGGAACACCCGTCCGAGCGTTCGGTGAGGCACGGTGAGCCCCGCTCGCCCTCGTTTCTTCTCCGGCGAGAGCGCCGCCGCCGCGCACGTCGTCTGCTTGCCTCCGTGCCTCCCGGTGCCGCTTAGTTAGCGCGTCGTGCTCGCCTTGGCACCGCGATGCTCGCGAGCCACTCCAACTGCGCTCTACCGGGCCAGCGTCTCGGGACGACGATGAGCAGCGCCGCCGCTCCGCCATGGCCGGTGGCGAGCCTGCTCCGGTCCGTTTCAGGCCGCGCAAAAGGGTGCGCTAGGTTCGCCTTGAGCCCTAGAGCGTGTAGGGCCGCTTGATTCGCCGAAAGAGGTCGCCGACGGCTCGCCGGAGCTCTCCCCCCCTCTGCGCTCTGGCCAGCGGGCCCGGCTGGCAGGCGGGTCCGCTCGTGAGCGACCGCGGTGCACTGCACCGGGTGCACCTAGCCGGTCCCGAGGTGGATTTGATTTGTTTTTCAGAAAAATGATTTCCAGAAAATGGTTTAAATGTTCAAAAATTCATATCTTGAGATCCATAGCTCCAAAATTCATGAAATAAATTTTGATGTGTTCTAGAGTCTCAGATCTGCAGTTTGGTTAGATTGCATGTCATGTTTGAACATTTTTTCTGGACAGAAATAATTAATCCATATTTTTGCTGAATTTGGAAAATGCATAGTAATTAAAATATGACTCAGAAAAATGTGAAACTTGTTTTGCTAGCTCTGCATGTATGTTTAGTCACTGGGAAAATTTTGCTACACATTATTTGGTATATGAGTGAAATTGTGGTGATTTAAAAGCTTGCATGGCAGTGGTTTATGAATTTTAATAAATAATTGGATCATGCAATTGATCTGGAAATTTTTGTGGGTGTTTCTTATGATATTAAGCAAATTATAAAAATATGAAATCTGCTGTTTGACACTTATACCACAGTAGAGTAATTGTACATGCCTTTATGAATTAATCTTGTGATTTTTGTAGCTCAAAAATAAGTGTCCAAAAATTATGAAAAAATTATGGTGGACTTTACGTTTGACTGGTAGTCTACTGTAATTTTTGTGGAATTTATGGATGAACAGAACTGCATGCTATATTGATGAGTCTAAAAATGAATAAAGAAGTTATGAATTATTATATATGGTGTAAATAGAATAAAAAAGGGTTTGGTGTATCTTTGAAGCATCTTGTGAGTTTGCTGGTGATACTTGAGGATGATTTGTAGAAGAAGAGAAAATAGATGATTAGTCATGTTCTTGGATGATGTTGACTACCTTGTAAAGAGCATGACCAATTAAATCACCGATGCATCATGTCATGGTCATTTGGTACCTTCTCATACAAGCATCCACTCGGGCATCTCGCACTCCACTCATGAGCACACATGCATCATACAGGCTCGCAGGAGAACGAGGTGGGACCCGAGGAGCAGGAGGAAGCACTGGAGCAGGAACCTCTGGGAGTGTGAGAGCTCGGAGAGGAGCTGCAGGAGTGCCCGGATCATAAGCCGAGCATCTTCGAGAAAGGCAAGCCCCGGAGCATTCTAAGCCTCCCTATTCTCACTAACTTAAATAATATAATATGCTTGTTCTACTTTGTTGCATTTAAGTAGTAGGAATTGCTTGATACCGTTGATGCATATATATTCCTTGTTATCACTACCCGTTGATCTACCTTGTCCTATGTAGATAGGCACGGAGTCTATGCTTAGCCTGCTTAGTTCGGTAGAAGTCGGGTGATTTCCTGTCACCTGCGAGATATAGGTGGATACCTACTTGATTAAGTAGTGATTGCTTTGGTAGAGAATGACCAAGTCTGGAATGGAATTTGAGACCCGGCAGGGTCTTATGGTGGGTTGACTATAGTGCCCATGCATGTGTCAATTAAGGACCGATCGTTGACGGCCCTCTTGTCATGTTGAACGCATGCCCCACATTTAGCTGGAAGGATAAGTCGTTCAGACCGCGAAGCCTGAGCACTATCCGGGCCGGGAATCGGCCCAATGTACGCGCTGTATTGGTGATGGTTGAGGAGAACGACGAGGGCGCGGCACGCAACCTTGGTATACCTAGGATACCTCGGTCGCCGGAACGGTCCTGGGGTACGGGTGGTGCCTGTCGAACCCGCGAATTGGTCCTGGATAGTGCAACACGGTGATCTGTAGCTCACTTGATCAGTGAGTGTGGTTTGTGTAGGGAATAACTCGCCAGCTGTTTAGAAATCGATTCAAATCGCCATCGCTCCTGGATAGTGAGCACTTGACATGAGCCCTGTCCTCGTAGTAAGGACTATGGAACACTTGGGTTATAATGATAAATGATTTCATGATTTCTATGATGAGGTACCATCATACTATTACATTGTTTGCCATAGTGCAGGTGCAAACCTAGATAATAGGTAATGATACTTTCAACTTGAGCCAATTAAAAGAAGGAGAATTCCTATAAGACATGTTTAATAGAATAGTGTTGTTATGCAAAAAGGTTATCAGCTACCCCCACTATATAGCCTTCATGATCCTTGAAGAGTCTTTATTTTTTGAGTTTATGACGGGTCAGTCTAGCTGAGTACATTCTCGTACTCAGGGTTCTACTCCCATGTTGTTTTGCAGATGGTCAAATGTACTATGGTTATTGCATCCTCTGCCTGTACCCAGC
This sequence comes from Sorghum bicolor, assembly GCF_000003195.3. Lineage (NCBI taxonomy): Eukaryota > Viridiplantae > Streptophyta > Magnoliopsida > Poales > Poaceae > Sorghum > Sorghum bicolor. The sequence goes on along the minus strand of NC_012874.2, from coordinate 39,164,547 downwards.
TATGGGTGATGACTAGACCAAGGGCGATGGTCACTCCGTCTCTTCTTTTGCTTTTGTGGGAATGACCAAAACTATGGCACTGTATCAGACTAAGTGTGTGTGTGTTATTTTCAACTATGAAGCTTCCGCTACCCGTGAACTTGGTTTGTAATAACTTTAAGCACTCCTATGTTTTCGATGAATGTTTTCGAACTGGATGTAACTATGAATGGTGACCGCTGAACTTATTACGATCTTGGCTGTATGTATGATATGTGGTTTGAAATCCTTCGAGATTTCATGGACTAATGGGATTATATGGGCTTAAGCTCGATGGTTTGACTATGCAAATGGTCGCTATTAGGCTTAATCTCTTATAATTTGGGCGGTTCTGTTATAGGCGCCCGCCCCCCTCTGGATGCCAATTAGGACTCTCTTCGCACACGATGTTCCACCGACCTAAAGGATCAAGGATAACATAGTACCACATCGCCTACCAACCCAAAAATGCATAGAGGAGGAGGACTATATAAGGAGACCCCCTAGCCCCTGGAGGAGACAAGAAGTTATCATAGAGTTGAGGGGTGCCCTCAAAGGAAATCCTCTTCTCTAAATAAAATTTCTTTTTAGGCTTAGCAACCAATGTAAGTAAAAATAGATCTTCTAGTTTCTACTAGATTGAGAGAGATAGAGTGGAGGTGTAGATTGGAGGAAGTCCGGCCTGTCGGTGTCTACTCCGAGCTTGTACCTGCGGGATCAAGTTCTCCTAACCCAAGGCTTACTCCTAGGATTCTTCAGTATTTCGACTTCTAAATTCTAGTAAGTTCTTGTTTTATTGTTCTTTTGGTTTATGAGTTTATTTTAATCTCTTCGTGTAGAGTTTAGAGTAATCATTGCTGGTGTAAACGTGGTGTTTAGGCTGGGGTACTCATAGATATTCCCTGACTAGCTAGACCGTGGTAGTAGTGAGGAACGTGACAATTCCGAGTTACCTTTGCAGACCATATCTCGTTAGCAGGAAGGATAGGGTTTATAGGTGCGGGTTGAACATCCTTTGTTGTGTCTAGATTTCGTTAGCCTCCCCAATAGAATAGTAGATCATCCTTACCAAGGTTAGAAGGAGACTACGGTTGCAGTCTTCTCTATTTATCACTCACATCGAGAAACATTCTTTGTTGCCTAAAGGGTTAGTAGTAATAGACCGGGTTAGTCAGATGCACTCTTTCTCCTAGTGGTAAAAAAATAAATACGATACTCTGGATAACCTCCCGGGTGAAGTGCTCACCGATATCCGTGCGCTTGTGGATCAATTACATATTGCGTTCCCAAATATCAACAACCTGTTCTGCACATCGGCTCTGACATACCGCGACATGATCGACCCCAACTATAAGGTCCCCGATAACACTGTAAGTCTTCAACTGATATTTCAGTTCTGTTGTTACTTCTAACCTTATCGGTAACTTACTCTCTCCTTTCCAAATAGGTTGACAACCCGCCACCTATAGTCGGCAGAAGTGGTAGACCGATTGGACTGCTCCCGTCAGGTCCAATTTCTCTGATCGGTCAGAACGCACAAAGTCTGGCAGCTTTAACGCATCGAAATGTGCGTTTTAAGAAGATAACCACCAAGCGGTCAAAGACGTCCCCATCGGTTGCCGCTGCTACCTTGGCACAAGTTTTCAAGGTACACTTTTGATTTCCTTTGCTTATACCGATTCTGTTGCATACTCACATGATCTTTTCAGGATACATCGACAGCTATCGAAACCTCATCGGCAACCTTTATCCTTTTAACAAGATTTCATCAACATTCTTTCATATTTGTACTCATGAAATCTTGGTTGTTGTAACAGCAAACTGGCAAATCGGCAAAGACCAGAAGTGCTCAAACAAGTGCCAATGCCCCCTAGCCAAGCCAAGTCAAGAGAAAAGGCCCCAAAAGCACCAAAGCATAGCCAAAACGCTAGAAGACAGCACCATCTTCTCCTCCTCAACCAGCATTACCGATCCATGTAGAATCATCACCTTCTTCACCAGAAACCCAGACACAGCAAGTACCGTCCATTCCTCAACCAGCATGTCAGCCACAAGAAGCACCAGCCGATGTCCTTGAGCAGACTGCCGATCCAGCGGATCTGATCATATCATCAGTTATTCCTCCAGGACAAACAAGCACTGTACCCCCTCAAGGTAAAGTACTAACTACAAAATTATCACCAATGGATTTACTTTTTTCAAATTATAATTACCATTGTTATTTCTCAGTTGAAATTGTTCCATCGGCAACTTCAGCCGATCAACCTATAGTACCGGCCGCATCCCCCCGTCAAAGGTGCGAAATTGCTCTGAAGCAAGTAAGTTTCTGATCATTTACTCTTTATTATCAACATTGGATTATCAAATAACTCATCTCTATCCCTTTTTCAAGAACAAGACTCTCCAGATAGCTTATTCTCCTTTGCTATCGACATCTCCGATGACAAGGGTGAAGAAGCAAGCTCCTCTCAAGCACTGGGGATCTCATCGGCAGAAATCAAAGCTAAACTGGAGGACCTGTTGGCTCTACTGCATCAAGATACCGCTCAACTGGTCGATGATTCTGACCCAGCCAAAGCTTTGTTTAAGACCCTTAGGGGTCAGATCCCAGCCGATGCAGAAGAAGCTCTATTTCAGGCTGCACACTTGGAGAGTCGCCAGCTCCAATATCAGAAGGCCACTCAGCGTCTTGCCGATAGAGCTGCTTGTGCTCAACTTTCAGAGGAAGTAATGCAAGTAAAGCGTATTGCCGATGAGAAGCGCAAGAGCATCGGCATTCTGCAGTCCTCAAGAAACACACTGAAGCAAAAGATCTCCGACCTATGGGCAAGAAGAGAAGTCCTACTAGCTGAGCTGAAACAAGTAGAAGAAGCCCTGACCCAAGCTCAGCAAGAAGAAAGCCTACATGCCATATCGACCAAGAACGAAACATCCATGCTCATAAGGCATTATAGATCAAAAAAAAGCTGAAGCCAATAGAGGGTTCTGCCGATGAGGACATCCGGGAGATAGAAGATGCCGACCAAATTCGCCTGCGCGCCATATCGACTATACAAGCTTTGCTGAAGGCATGAGCTCTTCATCGGCAACTTGTCTCGTTCTACCTTCAGAAACTTTTGATCATTCTGGTCTAGCTGATAGGCCTGTTATCGGCACTTTTGAAAACATTACGATCTTAGATACATTTTGTCTAGCCGATAGGAATGTTATCGGCACTTAAACTTCTATGCATCAACCCATACGCTTGGGTAATATTTCTTTAAATATTTTCCATAATGCTCTAGGAAATTCAACTCCTTCAAGAGTCTCTAAAATATAAGCATTACCACGAGCAGACCGAGTTATCCGATAAGGACCTTCCCAATTAGGAAACCATTTTCCAAACTTTGAACTTTTAGTCCTAATCGGTAAAATTAATTTCCATACCAAATCTCCGTCGGCAAATTCTTTAGCTTTTACCTTTTTATCATACTATCTAGTGACTCTATTTTTATTTTCTTCTATACTTATTAAACCTCTCAACCGATGCTCTGGCAAATCATCCAACTCATCTTTCATCAAAGTAGCATAATCATCGGCAGCCAATTGATCTTGAAGAAAGACACGCCTAGATCCAGTCTTAATCTCCCATGGTAGCACCGCATCATGTCCGTATACCAACTGATAAGGTGAAAATTTTGGTCGATCCATGACATGCCATCCGATATGACAACAAAGCTTCATTCAACAAAGTATGCCACCTTCTAGGATTTTCTTCAATCTTTCTCTTGATGAGCTTAATAATGCCTTTGTTAGGTGCTCCGGCTTGTCCATTGGCTTGAGCATAATAAGGAGAAGAATTCAACACTTTAATCCCCATACCGATTGCAAATTCATCAAACTCTCGTGATGTGAACATAGTACCCTGATCGGTAGTGATTGTTTGAGGAATACCAAATCGGTAAACAATGTGCTCTTTCAGAAAATCAATCATGTTTCTATGTTACTTTCTTCAAAGGAATAGCTTCAACCCACTTAGTAAAATAGTCAGTGGTCACTAAGATGAACTTATGCCCCTTGCTTGATTACGGATAAATCTGGCCGATTAGATCAATAGCCCATCCCTGGAACGGCCAAGGCTTAATAATAGGATTCATGGACGATGCGTGTGCCCTTTGAATATTGCCAAACCTCTGATGTCCTTTGAAATATTTAAAGGAATCCTCAAGTATAGTCGGCCAATAATACTCGTTTCTCCTAATCATCCACTTCATCTTAAAAGCTGACTGATGTGCTCCACACACTCCTTCATGGATCTCACCCATCATGCTTTTAGCCTCATCATCACCCAAGCACTTGAGTAAAACTCCATCTATCGTTCGATAATATAACTCTTCTTCAAGGAGTACATACTTGGTAGCTTGAAACCTGACACGCCTCTAAACCTTTTTAGATGGATCTTTTAAGTAACCAATGATTTCCTTTCTCCAATCATCGACACTAATTGACGATAACATATTTAAGATAGGTTGATATCCCGAGGCATGCTGAGCCAACCGATTAGTCTCTTCATTATGTAATCGAGGAATATGCTCCAATCAGAAATCCTTGAATTCCCTTAATAGTTGTATGCTCTTTTCATAATAGGTTATCAAAACTTCACTCCGGCATTCATAAATTCCAGCTAATTGATTTATAACAAGCATAGAATCGCCAAAGATCTCAACAGCATCGGCATGAACCTCTTTTAACAATTTCAACCCTTTGATCAGAGCTTGGTATTTAGCTTGATTATTCATTGACGTGGCAACAATCGGCAAAGAGAACTCATACTTCTTTCCTCGAGGAGAAATTAATACTATACCGATTCCTGCCCCACGGTCACACGTGGATCCATCAAAGAAGAGCGTCCAAGGAACGATCTCCAAAGTCCCTACTACACCGCAATGCTGAGTCACAAAATCGGCCATAATCTGCTGTTTAACTACCTTAGCCGATTCATAGTGCAGATCAAATTCCGACAGCGCCAAAATCCATTTGCCGATTCTACCACTCATAATCGGCATAGAAAGCATGTACCGGACTACATCATCCTTGCATATAACAGTGCATTCGGCCGATAGCAAATAGTGTCTCAACTTGATACATGAAAAGTATAAGCATAAACATAATTTTTCAATTGTCGAATACAATGTCTCAGCATCGACCAGTCTTCTACTTAAATAATAAATCACACGTTCCTTCCCTTCAAATTCTTGAATTAGAGCCAAACCGATGACCATTCCATCGGTAGACAAATACCATTTGAAAGGTTTTCCTTGCTAAGGTGGAATCAGAACTGGAGGATTTGTCAAATAATTCTTGATTTCGTCCAATGCTGACTGTTGTTCTCTTCCCCATACAAACTCTTGATCGGCTTCCAACTTAAGTAAAGGACTAAAAGCATGAATCTTACCAGACAAGTTAGATATGAATCGCCTGATAAAATTTATCTTGCCGATCAGAGATTGGAGTTCAGTCTTGTTGGTGGGAGCAACTATTTTGTTGATAGCATCAATAGATCTGCTACAAATTTCAATTCCTCTCTGATGCACCATGATACCAAGAAATTGTCCTGCCGATACACCAAATGCACACTTATTAGGATTCATCTTTAAACCATGTTTCCTTGTGCACTCCAACACCTTTCGTAGATCGGCAAGATGCTTTGTGAAATCTTCAGACTTAACCACCACATCATCAATATAGATTTCCACTAACTTGCTAATGAACTCATGAAAGATAAAATTCATAGCCCTCTGATAAGTAGCACCAGCATTTTTCAAGCCAAAGGTCATGACTATCCATTCGAACAACCCAACATGACCAGGACATCTAAATGCAGTCTTTGGAATATCTTCTTCAGCCATGAATATTTGATTATATCCTGCATTGCCATCCATAAAGCTAATGATCCGATGTCCAGTTGCAGCATCAACTAGCAAACCGGCAACTGACATTTGATAACCATCCATCAGTGTAGCATTGTTAAGATTCCTAAAATCAATGCAGACACGAAGCTTACCATTCTTCTTGTAAACTGGAACGACATTGCATAATAAATTTAGCTTCAATGAGTTTAGTTATCTCGGCCTTAATATCAGGAAGAATATTAGCATTGCATCGGCGAGATGGCTGCTGATGCGGCTGAAATCTAGATTTGATGGGTAACCGATGTTCAACAATCGATCGGTCTAAACCAGGCATCTCAGTATAATCCCAAGCAAAGCAATCTTTATATTCCTTTAACAAATCTATTAATTGTTGCTTACACTCGGAATCTAACTTGGCACCAATAAAAGTAGGCCTTGGCCTATCACCATCACATATGTCTACTTCTACTAAATCATCGGCCGATGTAAACCTTTGGCCTAACTTTCCATCATCGGCGAACCTATCCATTAAAACTCCTCATCAGAACCGACTGCTTGGATCGGTGGAATTTCATAATCGACAACTTTGAGAAAATCCTTTTCCCAAACTTCTCCTGAAATGCATCTGGTTCTTTCATAAGTGTCTGTCTCTGCCGATGCAATGACATAAGAAGAATCTCCTGGGACAATTTCAATCTTGTCACCTACCCACTGAACCAAGCATTGGTGCATTGTAGACGGGATGCAACAATTGGCATGAATCCAATCTCTCCCTAACAGCAAATTATAAGCACCCTTTCCACTGATGATAAAGAAAGTTGTCGGCAAGGTTTTGTTGCCGACAGTCAACTCAACACATATGGCTCCCTTGATTGGAGACACATTTCCTTCAAAATCCATTAACATCATATCGGTCTTGGTCAAATCTTGATCTCCTTTGCCAAGCTTCCGATAGACTGCATATGGCATGATATTAATAGCAGCACCACCATCAACAAGTATCTTGGTCATCGGCTGTCCATCAACCCTGCCTTTGATGAACAGAGCTTTAAGATGTTGTCTCTCATTATCGGCGGGCTTTTCAAAAATAGCCGTCATCGGATCCAGAGCCAACTGAGCTATCTGATCGGGAAAATCTACCCCCTCATCATCACTGAAGGGTGCAAGGAATTCCATCGGCAACATAAACACCATATTAACATATGCCAATGGACCTCTTCCCTTAGGATCCGACTACTGCCGATCTCCAAACTTAGCAGAATTCTCTCCTTTACTCAGTTCTTCTTGTCGCTCCCGCTGCAACCTCCTCTTCTGTGTCCTTGTCAACCCTTCTGGACACCATGGAGGAAGTTGTGGTTGTCTTACCGATTGACGATGATTTTCCCTTGATTCCACCCGATAAGTGTTAGCTTCTCTGCAAAATATGAACTCATCGGGAGCTCGCGCATCCGCCATCTCTTCAAGCACCTCTTGGTTCCTAGGAAAATAACCAACATGCTCACCAAGCCTGTCATGCACACTGTGTCTGCCTCCCAGCCGATCATGAACTGATGTCCTTCCTCTAATCGGCCCACCAAAACGCCGATCATTGTTCCGATACTGCCGATTTGGTCTATCATACTGATTATAGCCATTACACTCAGGGCAGTCTCTAACAGTTGGTAGCTTGATGTTTTGCTCCCAACAGTGAATGAAAAATGGGCAGTTCCAGTGATCTTTATGCCGATTCCACTTTTGTCAACGTCTTTCTTCTTCCACGTGACGATCCTCCTATTGGCGACGATACCGATCTTCACGCTGCTGCCAGGTTTCCTGATGCCTCCTGAGTGATTACAATGCCAGATCAAGCCCTTCACGCTCCTGAGTGATCTTTATACCGTCCTGAGCAGGTTCCTTCCTGGATCAAGCACTTACCTTTGGTGTCATCAGCAGTAACCTGATGCTGAGGGTCTACCGATGCGCTTGTTTCAGCTACTTCTGACGTTAAGACCTTGGTCTTTCCCTTAGCATCCAACATGTTTGTAGGGAAATGATGTTGATCGATCTTCATCTGCTTCTAGGCTCTGGAGCTATCAAATTTAATCCTCCCAGACTCTATGGCAGATTGCAGCTGTTGCCTGAACACTTTGCATTCATTTGTGCTGTGAGATGTTGCATTATGCCACTTGCAATACTTGATCTTCTTCAACTCTTCTGCCGATGGAATCACATGGTTAGGTGACAATTTAATCTGCCCTTTCTGAAGCAGAAAGTCAAATATCCTATCGGCTTTGGTGACGTCGAATGCAAACTTTTCTGGCTCCTTATGCCCAAAAGGGCAAGACATCGACTTCTTATTTTTTACCCACTTTGCGAAGCCGATGGCTGGTTCTTCATCAGAATCTGAGCTTGTTGCCTCATCGACAAATGATACCTTTTTGTTCCATGCTCTCTTAGGTTCAAAAACATTGATGTCTTGGTCACAAATCCTCTACACTAGATGACTCAGACTTTCAAATTCTTGAGAAGCATACTTGTCTTTAATGTGTGGCAACAATCCTTGGAAAGCTAAATCGGCTAGTTGCCGATCGTCCAGAACCAGACTATAGCATTTATTCTTAACATTTCGCAACCTTTGCACAAAGCTTTCAACCGATTCATCATTACGCTGCCTTAACCTGATTAAATCGGTAATCTTATTTTCATGAACTCCAGAAAAGAAGTATTTATGGAATTGCATTTCTAGATCGGCCCATGTAATCACTGAGTTTGGAGGTCATGAAATAAACTAAGTAAAGGCCGATCCAGATAAAGATGATGAGAACAGACGAACTCTTAACTCATCTCTGTTAGCAGCTTCCCCACACTAGATGATGAATCTGTTGACATGCTCCATGGTTGACGTGTCATCTTGTCCAGAGAACTTGGTAAAATCTAGCACCTTGTACCGATTTGGAAGCGGGATCAAATCATACGCGGGAGGATATGGTGTCCAATAAGAGTAAGTATTGACCTTCGGTTTTATTCCGAATTGGTCTCTCATGACCTCAGCTATCTTATCAGCCCAATAGGCATCGGCATCTTGCCGATGAGCAGGTTGTGGATCTGGCACCTGTTGGTAAGCTTCCATGTGTCTTTGCGGTATTCGATTTCCAGGGAAAATAGAATGAGCCATTGCCTGTTGACCACCAACTTGCTGAGCAAGATTCATTGGTTGATTGATCAATCCTTGATTTTGAAAACTAGGTTGCACTGGTCCCTATTGAAATCCCATAGCCTGATGATCTTGCTAAGGCATTTGTGGAAAGGCAAACTACCCTGTCCATCAATTGTTAACGTTCATCGGTGTAGGCCCTGCCGATGGTTGATAATTGGGCATCATCATTGAATTAACATGCCCTGGCTGTGTCATAAACATTTGATGCGTCGGCATTGGAGGTACGATGCGTTAGAGCATCTGCAATCTTGGTATTTGAGAATTCCCAGTAAAAGGTCTTGCAGTGGTAGTTGTAGAATACTGGGATTCTTAGCCATCGGCGATACTGGGGGTGCCGATGCCATAGGACCCTTGCCTGTCATGTCAGCCACTTGAGAAGTCCCAGAGCTATTTGCCATGAATTCTGGGGGCATACCATATCCCCACCAATTGAGAGGAACTTGAGAGTTTTTAAACACAGATCCTGACATTGCCGATGCCAATAGATCTGTAGCAAGTTGGACTTCGCCCTCTGATATTGATGGATTAGTCGTCATCGGTGTAGATTGCGCATTAGTCATTCCTAATGTGCTTGGAGAAGAAGTAACTTCTATACCTGTAACGGCTGTTAGTAGCCAATGGAGCTGTAATCGATGACGATCCTGGCTGATGATAGGCCGAGCCCACATAAGCTGGTGGTACTTGTCCTTCTTTGAAAGTTCTAGCGACAGCATTGAAAACTATATTGGACAGCTGTTGGGTATTTTAAACGCAAACAGAAAAATCCGCAAGCACACGGATACCGATGTAGCTTTCACCCGGGAGTATTCCAGAGTATAGATTTTCCACAGAGAACGTGAGTGTACTAATTAAGATCCAAGATCGCCCAAGGATAACTATATAATTATTTTTGGTGGGAAGAGAGGAAGTTTCCTAAGAGTTCTCTAGTTGATCTAAGAATCAAGAATTACTTCAAGATTATCTATATCGGGACATCAGAGCACTAACCACAGAAAGAGATGAGAAGGGGGCTAGGAAGGTCTGACTACGGTCCTACAAACACAGATCCGAACGTGGTGGAATACGTCGACCGTTAGGGCTATCACTACCCTAAGGCTACCACAACAATCCGCAGGATTGGGTGCAATTCCAGGTAATTGCAAGACTAAACACCACGTCTAATCTATTAATTACTACTCTAATGTTTCAAAGATTAGAGCACTTGATGCAAGCGGGAATCCAATAAATAACTTGAATGTAAATAAAAGTAATTAGAGAACTCAAGAGTTATGAGTTGAAGAACCTGGAGAACGATGAAGAACAAACCAGATGCTGCAAAAGTACAATGTTGAGGAAGATCCGATAGATCCGGCTCCTCCTCCGCTCTCCTCTTCTCTCTCCCTATTTTCTAGATTACAACTAGAACTAACTAGAACTAGAACTAGAGGAACTAGAACTAGAACTAGATGAACTAGAACTAGATCTAGATGAACTAGAGGTAGAACTAGAAGAACTAGAGGGATCCTCTCTACTTGGATGAAGAATTGAAACCCTAACTTTGATTCTGTAGAAGAGGTATGCTCTCCAGGGGCCAGGGGGGTCTGGTTTTATAGTCCCTTCAAGTGAATCTGGGCCGTCGGATCAAACCGACATTGATCGTGTGGTTTTCCTTGAAGTATTAGGTCGGTGGAGCATGATCCCCGAAATTCACCCTGATTGGTCCAGGGGGGAGGGCGGGCGCCCTCAGGACTAGGGCGGGCGCCCTGACCCTGAGGCCTCTCGTCTTCCGCTTCGGTCCCGAGGCTTCTGGAGTCTTCTAGATGATAGAAAATTACGCGGCACGTTAATATCTCTATGTAAACCCGACGTGTGGGCCTTTCTTCCGTATTTCCTAATAACCCCCTGTAGAAATAGACAAACACCAAAACTCATGGAATTCTGTCAGATAAAACCCTAAGTCTGGGTGTTGGTTGCATTTGGATCCTTTTCCATGATTAATCAATGGTCAAATGTGAGCTTTAAGGACCGTCAACAAGCTCCCCCAAGCTTAACCTTTGCTCGTCCCTGAGCAAAGCTAAAATCATCAAGAAAACAGGGGTTACTTTTATGCCTTTTACTAAAGGGGTTTTAAGTTATCACTAAGGTCTTAAGTGATTGAAAAACAGAATGATCAAGTCAAGCACTATGTCTCAAGTTCTTCTGTCTTACCTTTGTTCTGGAGTTGTTTGTAAGTTTCGAAAATAAATCTGAGGCATTTGCCTTCTTCTCGAAAGATATATAAGTAGAGCTTTAAAAATTTTAGCATACTTACTTTGCATTTTGCTATGTCAATGCTCGGAGCAAGGGAGAGGAATGTCATACTCCTAGATCAAGACCTTTGACCTTTTGAAGAGTTTGTCATCTCTTACTGGCATATTGCTTATTAGAGGGACCATGGGCAATCATTTTTTTTCCTTTTTTTTCTCTCTTTTTTTAGTCTCTTTTTTTCAAGTGGGCAGCAAGTACCCCTAATTCTACTGTCGGACACATGTCCATTTTTTTTCCACTCAGGTGGGTATCTTTGTACCCCTAATTCTACTTCGGACACTTGTCCATTTTTACCTCTCGTCTCACTCTTTTTTTTTCGAATCAAATTTTTGCATAGTCCCATGCCTCTAACGCAATAATACTTCGGAAGAGTGAATCTTTTATATTTTTAAAACAAAAAGATCTTGATCTTGGGAGCATGATAATTCTCTCAACCAAAACTACAAGAATTAACAATGGCTTGAACAAAGAAAGTACCCACAGTTTTAATATTTATTTCTTATAAGACTCTAGGTATTATGATCTCATATATTTTTTTTATGAATTTTTAGATTTTCAAAAGATAAAATCTCCAGAACTCTAGCAAAACTTGGAACAAGTTAAATAGTAGCTCAGACCTTCTCATATCATGTTTGTCAATTACCTAGACTTGAATCAAACTTTCTTTTTATTTTATTTAAAACTTAGTATTACATAAAACTATTATATATTACTCAAAACAAAAACTGTGTTTGGTTTCATGGTTATGCATTTTTTTATTTCCGAATACTAGTAAATAAAACTAAGAAAGAAAAATAATACTTATCTTGATTTATTATTTTTTTATTTAGCAAACTAAGCAAAGATATATATATAAGCATAAAATCTTTATTTGGGTTTTTATGATTATGCATCTTTTTATTATTTGAGTAAAGTATAAACGTGAGTAGAACACTTAGCTGGATAAATGGGGGTGCTCTCCCCCAAGCTGGATTTTGACATAATTTCTTCTAATGTAGCTAGCAGGTGGCGGAGGTGTATTTGAATATCGGCAGCACTCTGACAGCGATTAGGATGTCCTTCGTCTCCTAGTCTTCTTTGATCCTTGAATTCTGTGGAGCTCAAATAGACAACAAAGCTTTGTGGAACAAGTTAAGTGTTAGCATAAATATCTAGCCTTTATCATGTTGAGCCTCCTCAATAAATGTTACTCATTAGTAGGATCATAATTTTATTTTTATAGGACAGGAATATATTTATTTTATTTTTATGCCACCACAGTGAATGTACTTATGGGTTTTATGCCATGAGCATACTCACATGGGGCTTACTATTTTTAACATTTTTATTTTCTTTTTAAGATGATATGAACCTGATTAACTAAGCAAACTATTTTAAATAATTGAAAGGGAAAAAGAATAACTACCAAGTTTAACTCTTACCAAGGCGTTCGGTGTTTTTAAGTCCTCCGAACGGGACTCTCTATTTTCTCAGTTGTCCTGGGATTCGCTGGATGGCGTAGTCAGTGGTTCCGGCAGCGCCTGGTCTTCCTGTATAACTATCTTCTCTCTCCACACCTGACATAGTGCTACGGTCTCCTCAGGACAGTTCTGTTCAAGTTGTATGTCTTCAGACCTTACCACTTCTCCTTCATAATCCGCCCATTCGTCCTTGATAATTTGCCTACTCTGGTTGCGGTTGCGTCGTCTTCTTCTTGTCCTGACCTGCTTAGAGTCTTCAACTATATAGTTAAGGTCAGTAAAATAGCAGCGTACCTTGTCAGAGGGGAAGTGCATGTGGACTTCTCTGGTTCCAATATAGATGATTGCTTTAACGGTGCTAAGGAACGGTCTTCGAAGGATGATGGGTGGATCATACTCGTCTTCAACCTTTCAGAATGTCTGATCTGCCATCTGGAGCTGAATGTATGTCGGTTGTAGGGGCATGGTTCCATGCAGGAGCTGATAAGTGACTGCAGCCATTATGTTGACGTCAGATCTGGTGTCGTAGAGTGTCTTCTGAAAAATATCCATTGATTTTGCACTCGATGCTTGGAACACCAGCGTCATCCTTCTTGATCAAGAAAGACAACTTGAGTTGACGATCTTGACCTCCTTGAGCTGTAGTGACCATCTTAGCTGACTTGGTCCACACTTGCTTGTTCCTGTTCCTCCGGTTGGTCCTCTTCCTTGGTTCATGTCGGGATTGCTCTGAGACTTGTGTAGTCTTGTTCTTGAAGGAAAACGTCTCCTTCCTCCCCTCGATGTAGAAACTGATCTTGGCAGCACTAGCGTAGATGACAGCTCCTGAGGTGTTCAGGAATGGCCTCCCTAGGATGATGGGTGCCCTCTCATCAATACTAGTCTCTATCACCACGAAGTCTGCTGGGGCGTACAAGGTACAAACTTGGACACAGAGGTTCTTCAATATTCCCTTTGGGAAACTTAGCGTACGATCTGCAAGCTGCAAACACATGGCTGTTTCTAATAAAGGATGTGTAAAGAATTTTTCATAGAGTACCCTGGGCGTAATGTTGACACTGGAGCCAAAGTCGCAGAGTGCTTCTAGGAAGTCCACCATGCCGATGGAGATCGGGATGACGGGGCGTCTTGGATCGTCTCTCTTGATCGGCAGAAGGTCAGTGATTACTTCCACAACGGGGTTACTCCAGTAGTTACGTCCTCAAGCATCTCAGGGCAGTGATTGCCTGAGTGTCCAGTATCTCCAGTGTGTTTGTGCTCGTGGATCTAGGTTCTTCACTTGGTGGAGTCTGGGAGTTGTAAAAGTCCTTCATATTTTGTTCGAAGTGTACCTGCTCATAAAGACAAGGCAGAGATCAAGTGCATGGGCCCTGTTGGTGGAAAACACCAACAGAACCAAAAGTGTATTTGTTCTTCTCTAACCTTAAGCATAGTGAGCAAGACAAAGTTGAAGGATAATAAGATCATGAGTGTAGCATTTAAAACATTTGTCAGATCAAATCGCTCATCCTAATGGAAAGATAATCTATCTATATTTATGTTTTGTTTATATCTTCCAGAGATTGAATGTGCAACATTTTAGTTCATATGATTAGGAGTGTGGGATCACAAAGGTGGAAGGACTAAACATGTTGAATCAATTGGGTTGGTTAATCTAGAGTTGTAGATTATACATGTTTGTCTCTTTTATTCATGTGAACGCCAGAACCAAGGAGAAGCTTTATAGAAGTGATAGTCAAGTACCTTAAGATGTTACCTTACTTGAAGAGTGATGGTACAGTATCACCTTGTGAAAGCTTTCCTTTCTTATCGGTTGTGCATCGTGTTTGTGGCACCCTCCATGGATCATCTCTTGTGAGCTATGCCTTCCTTGTGTAAATTGTTAACCTTCATGCGTCTCTCTCTTTGTCTCCAATGTGAGTTTATCTCAGGACTTCCCAGGTCGATATTAAAAGTTTTCCTGCAGGGGTTAGTCCAACAAAATATCCAATATCTACTATAGCATACTATCGGCTCAAAGATCAACCTAGACACCATGTCTAATTTGATTTAGGAGGGCATTTTAACCTAAGCACCAAGCTTGATTTAAAAACCCTTGGAAGTAAGATCATCAGCCCTAAACTAAGCACCATGCTTAATTAAGAGATAAATGAAACTACTCCAACCTAGACATATACTAAAGCAAATAAAGGTACCATGAGAGCATTTATAGAGATCTACTCAAGTGGAGATGAAGTAGTGTGATTACTATTTAACAAATTGAGCATGTCTCAAAGGTAGGGACAACCAACATAGCAACATGGCAAATGATGTTTTTATATAAAGTACTCCCCCAAGCTTGAATTTTGCACAATTCAAGTTTGGATGAATTTAATTCAATGTTGTATGATGATTGGTTGTACATACCTTGTGCTTGTCATTCATCCGATCTTCTTGCTCCAATCCAAGAAAGGTTAGTGACAAGAATACCCGAAGGAATTTTTTTACAATTATCCTTATATGCTCAATACACAAGGTAATGTTGCAAATAATTAAAAGCTCTTGTTACGATCTGATTAGTGCTTGTTTTAGGACACTAAGCTTGTCCTTGGGAAACCCTCAATTTATGTCGGCGAAGTGGTTTCCCCTCCAACGCTGACCTATATCAAGATCAACTCAACGAGATCTGCAAAATTTATTATAGACATATGCATCAACAACCGCCCTTTTAAAGTTTTTATAAATAGAAAGGAAGTGGGGGTTGGAGATCTCGAATGTGGTGATGTTGGAGAGACCAATGGATTGTGAAGATGTTGCATATGAGCATGGAGTAAATGAAGTGGCTATGAAATAAATTCCATGCTCATTAATGCTTAGAGTGAAATCCATATGGTATGGTGAAAATGGTAAGGTGAGTGTGGTAAAAAAAGGAAAAGAAAAAGGATACACGGACGACTTGGTTCAAAACTAGCACAGCTACCATTCCCCGGCAACGGCGCCAGAAAGCTTGTTGGGTATTTTAAACGCAAACAGAAAAATCCGCAAGCGCATGGATACCGATGTAGCTTTCACCCGGGAGTATTCCAGAGTATCGATTTTCCACAGAGAACGTGAGTGTACTAATTAAGATCCAAGATCGCCCAAGGATAACTATATAATTATTTTTGGTGGGAAGAGAGGAAGTTTCCTAAGAGTTCTCTAGTTGATCTAAGAATCAAGAATTACTTCAAGATTATCTATATCGGGACATCAGAGCACTAACCACAGAAAGAGATGAGAAGGGGGCTAGGAAGGTCTGATTACGGTCCTACAAACACCGATCCGAACGTGGTGGAATACGTCGACCGTTAGGGCTGTCACTACCCTAAGGCTACCACAACAATCCGCAGGATTGGGTGCAATTCCAGGTAATTGCAAGACTAAACACCACGTCTAATCTATTAATTACTACTCTAATGTTTCAAAGATTAGAGCACTAGATGCAAGCGGGAATCCAATAAATAACTTGAATGTAAATAAAAGTAATTAGAGAACTCAGGAGTTATGAGTTGAAGAACCTGGAGAACGATGAAGAACGAACCAGATGCTGCAAAAGTACAATGTTGAGGAAGATCCGACAGATCCGGCTCCTCCTCCGCTCTCCTCTTCTCTCTCCCTATTTTCTAGATTACAACTAGAACTAACTAGAACTAGAACTAGAGGAACTAGAACTAGAACTATATGAACTAGAACTAGATCTAGATGAACTAGAGGTAGAACTAGAAGAACTAGAGGGATCCTCTCTACTTGGATGAAAAATTGAAATCCTAACTTTGATTCTGTAGAAGAGGTATGCTCTCCAGGGGCCAGGGGGTCTGGTTTTATAGTCCCTTCAAGTGAATCTGGGCCGTCGGATCAAACCGACATTCATCGTGTGGTTTTCCTTGAAGTATTAGGTCGGTGGAGCATGATCCCCGAAATTCACCCTGATTGGTCCAGGGGGGAGGGCGGGCGCCCTCAGGACTAGGGCGGGCGCCCTGACCCTGAGGCCTCTCGTCTTCCGCTTCGGTCCCGTGGCTTCTGGAGTCTTCTAGATGATAGAAAATTGCGCGGCACGTTAATATCTCTATGTAAACCCGATGTGTGGGCCTTTCTTCCGTATTTCCTGATAACCCCCTGCAGAAATAGACAAACACCAAAACTCGTGGAATTCTGTCAGATAAAACCCTAAGTCTGGGTGTTGGTTGCATTTGGATCCTTTGCCATGATTAATTGATGGTTAAATGTGAGCATTAAGGACCGTCAACAACAGCACACTAGATTGATTGATTAGAGCACGATTGATAGCATTGTCAACCATCTCTTGATGTTTACCAGGATTAGCTTCAAAAGTGATTTGCCGAGGCATCGGCAATGCTTCCTTTTGGATCACCTCGCCGCTCCTATTGATACTGAAGGATTTCAAACATAGCTGCTTGTAGTCCTCCATAGCTTTTGCCATAGTTTGCTTCTGCTCATCTCTGAGATTGGCTTCTGTCATGGGGATAACGTTCTCCAAGTCGAAATCAGTGTTCGACATGTTGATCTTGATGATGAATCTGAGTCCCACTGGGCGTGCCAAAAGATGTGTTGGTGCAAAAGTAGATCTGCAAACACAAAGGGCAAATACCCGATTCAACGTTAAGGCGTGCCAGCCGATTTGACCTTACAATCGACAAAGGTGATAACTCGAATACTTTGGTCCCGACAACAGCGATGCGCCCGGATGTCACGGCCAAGAGGTATTCACGCGGAACTCGAGAACTCGTCGAGATTGACTCCATAAACTCCTAAGAACTTGTAAGTAAAAGGAAAATACGCAGGTTGACGAAGTCGTCGAAAAAGTAGATGCTGGAATAGATGTAAAAACTTGTGTTTGATTGATTGTGTATATTTCTTACATCGCTACGGGGTCTACATTTATACCCTGTCCAAAAGAGTTACAATCAAACACGACTAGGACTCGAATCCCAAATTGAACGGAATCCGTATGCACAGCAAACTCTAACAACTATGGAAATCATTAATCTATCCACCACAACCGATCGGCACATCATCCACATTTCCTGCACCTCCTTTTGCGTCCATCGGCAAATTACCTATCGGCAACTATCAGCATCAATCATCGGCATAGACCCATCATCACTCCTGGACTTGGCCATGTTCTGTTGTTTCATCATCGGTATCAACCCTCATTGGCAACTCTTCTATCAACCAGTCACCACTTTATTCACCTGCCGATCCATGCCTCATTAACTCTCAGATACGTGTCCAAAGATACGTGTCCAAAAACGGTGTCAACACTAGGCTTAAAAGATTCGTCTCGCGATTTACAGATGAACTGTGCAATTAGTTTTTGTTTTCATGTATATTTAATATACCATGTATGTGCCGCAAGATTCGATGTGATGGAAAATCTTGAAATTTTTTGGGAACTAAACAAGGCCTAAACAAGGCCCTAGCTGAATGGACTTTGTACAGTGATGTGATTGGTGCTGCCTCCTGCTACTACCAGAGCTGCTGCCGCCTCCTTAGTGCCGGTTGTGCCATTTGCTACTGCCGGTCGGCAACAAGGCCTTGTTTAGTTAAAAAAATTTGCAAATTTTTTTAATTCTCCGTCACATCGAATCTTTAGACATATGCATGGAATATTAAATATATAAGAAAATAAAATTTAATTGCACAGTTTGGTCGGAATTGACGAGACAAATCTTTTGTGCCTAGTTAGTCCATGATTGAACAATACTGTTCAAATGTTATGGGACTACTGTTCAAACGCTCTGGGACTAGTGTTCAAACGCCGTGGCAGTAGGAGACGGCAGCAGCTCTGGCACTAGTAGCAGGCAGCACCAATCACATCACTATACGACGTCCATTCAGCTAAAGCCTTGTTTTGTTCACACCAAAAACCAAAAACTTTTCAAGATTTTCCGTCACATCGAATCTTTTAGCACATGCATGAAGTATTAAATATAAATGAAAATAAAAACTAATTACACAGTTTACATGTAAATCACGAGATAAATCTTTTAATCCTAGTTACTTTATAATTAGATAATATTTGTCAAATAAAAACGAAAATGCTACAGTTCCGAAAACCAACAAGTTTTCGGAGGCCTACAACTTGCAGTAGCAGATGGCAGCACTCGTAGCGCAAGAAGAAGGCAAAGCAGAGAGAAACCCACCATCATGGGTGGCGGGGAACGCTTAACTCGCCATGGATTATGGCGGGGTACACGTCAGCAGGGCCTGGTGCTGCATGCCACGTGGCAGTTTTACGCCGCCGCCATACATGGCGGGGTATAGTTCTTTTGTCCCGCCATACATGATGGCAGGGCCAAACGGGCTAGGCTTAAAAATAATTTCGAAACCAAGTCAAATTTGAAATATGTTTTGAATTTAGCCTAAAAATAAATAAAATTCACCCCTCGCAGGCAGAGAGGGCGGCCATGGCCAGCTGGCCTGAAGCTCAGCGACCATCAGGGCAGTAACGCACATGCGCTGCTGCTTGCCATGCTGGCCGCATGGTGGTGGGCAGCAAGGCTTCGTGGCCTCAGGCGGGCGGACCGGCTTGAGCGGCATGGCCACGGTCCCGCACCTGACCGATGCACTTGCACTCAGCCTCGGCCCCTCCGCTGCCCTGCACCTGGCATCGAGCGAGCCAGCCAGTGGCTCGGTCGCGGCGTGGAGGCACCGATGGCCCGCAGGTCCTAGGCGGCTCGGCCCCGTGATATCAGAGGCCTCGGCTCAGCCGCGAGTCCGCGGCCCACGGCCTCGGCGACTTCTCGGTGAGGAGTGCACACGTGAGCGC
Source organism: Sorghum bicolor (assembly GCF_000003195.3). Classification (NCBI taxonomy): domain Eukaryota; kingdom Viridiplantae; phylum Streptophyta; class Magnoliopsida; order Poales; family Poaceae; genus Sorghum; species Sorghum bicolor. Next base: position 39,144,888 of record NC_012874.2, on the reverse strand, counting down.
CCGAGTGGCTCGGCTCGGGCACGTGCACCAGCGTGAAACGCACATGCGGAGGACCGCGCGATGTGGCCTCCGAGCGGTTCCTCGGGTGCAGTGGCGACCCAGCCAAGATCCGGGTACGAGCCACTATCAGCCAGCAACATCCTGCCCTGAAAGCCGGATACGACATGAGTGAGCCATCTTAGTCTTAATCTCATGGAAAAACTGAATCTTAATATTAGGGATTTGAAATTTGTACTTTTGGGGCTTTTCTCGGATTTTGCTCAATCATCTCCTTATTTCTCAATGAGTTGTATGAAAACTTATTGATTTCTGAGAATTAAATAAAGCATGATTAATTAAGACTAACTGCGATTAATAGTGAAATCCTAACCCTAATCAGATAGTCAATCACGTCATTAATTTAAAGCAGATCAAATTAAAACCCCAAACTTACTTTAAAATGAATCTAATCTAGATATTTGACATGTAGACATGCATCAACAACTTAGGACTGACTGATTTGCATCTAATCTGACTTAAATAAAAAATAAACCTAACATGAACAAAGGCATGGAAATTAATCTAGCACTTAACAGGGTCATGAATAGATCTAAGCAGGTTCCGATACCAATTGATAGATCTAAACACATAATAAATCATGAATAACTCATGCACAGGATCTTATTCTTAGATCATTACATGACCACTAATTATCTATTACGGAAAACAAAGGGGATTAGTGCTAGACCAACCAGAGTCCAAGGATCGCATCTGTGTCGCTGGAGACTTGATATAAATGTTGATTAATGACAATGTTGATTACTATGACTAACGTGTGTTTTGTAGAGGCAAAGTCATAGGTAAGGTCATGGTAATAGGTACTCGATGGACAAGGACATACATGCCTATTTAATAGTACAAATCATTTCGATTTTCAAAGGATGGATGGACATCGTCAAGACTAGACTAGGTCTAAGTTCCATATGGTGAAGAAGGGCACTTAGAGTAGTTTAGGACTTTGTTTTCCTTTGACCGTAATATTAAGAGGGGCTTTGATCTAGTAGCTTGACTTAGGCAAGGCTTTAGGTTTAGGTGTGGTGCACACTTGGTAAACCTAGCACTAGGCAGCTCAGAGATAGTCCTTAGATTGAGAGGAACAAACTTCGTTTTGTAGCGATCGCGTTTTGACGAAGTTAGGGTGCCCAATGGGGCACCGGACGCTGCACCGGACGCTCTGTGAGTGCGTCCGGTGAGGTCCTTAGCCGTTGGAACAGTACCGTGCTTAGGGTTAAGCACCGGACGCTGGCACCGGACTCACCGGACAGCGTCCGGTCCCATACCCAGGGAGGTTGTAAACCTTCCCCGTGCACCGGACGCTAGCACCGGACGCACCGGTAGCGTCCAGTCCCATGCGTAGGGAGCATGTAAATCTTCCCAGAGCACCGGACGGTGCACCGGACGCGGGAAGTTAGCGTCCGGTGACCTGTCAGAAGCAAGTATAGTTAGCCGTTATGGAGCACCGGACGCTCGGTGCAGTGCGTCCGGTGCAACATAATGTGCGTCCGGTGACCCCATTTTCAGTGGAAAACGGTTCGCCGACCTTTGGACTTCGTGGGTAGTATTTATACTCCTCCACCTCATCCATCAGAGGTCTCTTGCCCATTTGAACATCAGAGAAACTTGTTGTGGAGCAAGAGAGTACCAAGAGCCTAGAGAGGATTGAGATTTGTGTGATTTCTTGAGAGAATCCCTCTCTAGTGAATTCCAAGAGTCAAGTGTGCATCTACCACTCTCTAGAACCTTGTTTGGGTCAAGTGAGAGTTCTTTGCTTGTTACTCTTGGTGATCGCCATCACCTAGACGGTTCGGTGGTGATTGGAGGCACGAAGACCGCTCGGAGTTCTTGTGGGTGGCTCGTGTCAAGCTTGTGAGCGGTTTTGGGCGATTCACCGCGACGGAGTGTCGAAGAATCAGCCCGTAGAGAGCACTTGGTCCTTGCGCGGACCAAAGGGGAGCAAGACCCTTGCGCGGGTGCTCCAACGAGGACTAGTGGAGAGTGGCGACTCTCCGATACCTCGGCAAAACATCGCCGAGCACTTTCTTCCACTACTCCTTTACATTCTAGCATTTACTCTGTGTTTTTACATTCTTAGAATTGCCATGCTAGAATAGGATTGGAACTAGGTTGCAAAACTTTTATCCGGTAGCTCTCTAGGTCACACTAGGCACAAGGGGTTGAATTGGAGCTTATAGGTTGCTTAAATTTTTAGAGAAGCCCAATTCACCCCTGTTGGGTATTTTAAACGCAAACAGAAAAATCCGCAAGCGCACGGATACCGATGTAGCTTTCACCCGGGAGTATTCCAGAGTATCGATTTTTCACAGAGAACGTGAGTGTACTAATTAAGATCCAAGATCGCCCAAGGATAACTATATGATTATTTTTGGTGGGAAGAGAGGAAGTTTCCTGAGAGTTCTCTAGTTGATCTAAGAATCAAGAATTACTTCAAGATTATCTATATCGGGACATCAGAGCACTAACCACAGAAAGAGATGAGAAGGGGGCTAGGAAGGTCTGACTACGGTCCTACAAACACCGATCCGAACGTGGTGGAATACGTCGACTGTTAGGGCTGTCACTACCCTAGGGCTACCACAACAATCCGCAGGATTGGGTGCAATTCCAGGTAATCGCAAGACTAAACACCACGTCTAATCTATTAATTACTACTCTAGCGTTATAAAGACTAGAGCACTTGATGCAAGCGGGAATCCAATAAATAACTTGAATGTAAATAAAAGTAATTAGAGAACTCAGGAGTTATGAATTGAAGAACCTGGAGAACGATGAAGAACGAACCAGTTGCTGCAAAAGTACAATGTTGAGGAAGATCCGACAGATCCGGCTCCTCCTCTGCTCTCCTCTTCTCTCTCCCTATTTTCTAGATTACAACTAGAACTAACTAGAACTAGAACTAGAGGAACTAGAACTAGAACTAGATGAACTAGAACTAGATCTAGATGAACTAGAGGTAGAACTAGAAGAACTAGAGGGATCCTCTCTACTTGGATGAAGAATTGAAACCCTAACTTTGATTCTGTAGAAGAGGTATGATCTCTAGGGGCCAGGGGGGTCTGGTTTTATAGTCCCTTCAGGTGAATCTAGGCCATCGGATCAAACCGACATTGATCGCACGGTTTTCCTTGATCCTTTAGGTCGGTGGGGCATAATACGCGATACGGGTCCGAATTGGACACGGTAGCTGGGCGGGCGCCCAGGAGAGTTGGGCGGGCGCCCTGCCTCCGAGCCCGATCGGCCTCTCGTTCGTTCCCGTGGCTTCTGGAGTCTTCTAGATGGTAGAAAATTGCGCGGCACGTTAATATCTCTATGTAAACCCGACGTGTGGGCCTTTCTTCCGTATTTCCTGATAACCCCCTGCAGAAATAGACAAACACCAAAACTCGTGGAATTCTATCAGATAAAACCCTAAGTCTAGGTATTGGTTGCATTTGGATCCTTTTCTATGATTAGTTGATGGTCAAATGTGAGCATTAAGGACCGTCAACAAGCTCCCCCAAGCTTAACCTTTGCTAGTCCGTGAGCAAAGATGAACTCAAGAGTTTCTGCAGTGGTTTCATAACTTAAAGATACACATGCGTTTAAACAAGATCTCATCTCGGGTTAGAGTAAACTGTTAAGACTTAAAACTTACTCATTTACCTTTAACCATGGGACTTGTAACCGTCACTTCTGTCTTGAGTAGTTAAAAGATAGAACAGTCTAGTAAAGCACCATGTCTCTTGTTCTTCGATTAACTATAGCTCTGGAGTTTTTGCAGATTTTCAAATAAAACCCAGAGATTCCTTGTATGACTCTCTCTAGTCTCTCTTTTGTGGTATTTCTGGATCCTTACCAAGGCAGTATTGGTATATGCCTTCTCTCAAAGTATGTGGTATTTGTGGTATAAGACATAGTGGCATTGCCTTCTCTCTCACCCTACTCTTATAAGGTTTTGATATCTGGAGCTCATAGGTGGGAGACAGCTACTACATACTTACAAGACATTTATTGCATAGTCAAACCATGAATCCAGAAGAACAAGTCAATAAGTCAAATCAAGATGTGCATGTGTGGCGAATGAATGGTGTATGGTGATGATGGTGATAACAATAGTGAAAGTCTAATTCTACTTATGCTCTTTTGAGGGGATACGTACCTTTCTTGCTCTTTTGAAACTTTTTTGAGGAGAATGAGATGCTCTATATTTTCTCTTTTTTTTTCTTTTCTCTCAGGTGGGTATCTTATACCCCTAATTCTACTGTCAGCCACTTGTCCATTTTTACCTCTCGTCTCACTTTTTTTTCTTTTCTTTCGAGGTTCCGGGCACTTGCCCCTTTTTATTTCCTCGTATCTTTTTTTATCTTTTTTTTCTCTTTTTTTTTCTTTTTTTCAGAGCACTCATCTCATGAGATAATATAGCAAGTGGTAGTAACAAGATAACTTGAGCATTTATTTCACAGGGAAAAACAGAAATATTTTTGGCTATTCTCTCCCAGATTAGGAGTAGAATATTTTTGGGTGGTTCTGGAGATGGAAATGGATATATGTGGCATGTGTGAGTGAACGTGCAAGTGAATCTTGATTTAACCACATGACAAGCTCCTAAGGGTCTACACAGCTTGACCACACTCAATGCTCATAAGCAGTAAAAAGTAAATGTGTGGCTCAAAGTCTAGCAAGCATGTATATATGGTTGTGGTAGGAATTTAAACTCTCATCATACAGGAACTCATCATGCAACAATTTAAAGATTTTCAAAGATAAAATTCTAAAGAATTCTAGCATCTCTAGGAACAGATAAACAGTAGCTCAACCTTCCCATATCATATCCGTTAACGACTTAGACTTCAGATCAAGTACTCTTCCCACAAGTTTAGGTTTAGAGCAAATCTTAATTAATAACAGTCATGCCTAAACTTAAGAGAGATTTCAATTTTTAGAACTAATCAAGGCAGAGCAACTATTCATCATTTCCGTGTGAGAGCTTATCATGAGGGTTCATAGCAAAATTTATTTATTTATGTATTTAGCAAACTAAGCAAAGATATATATATATAAGCATATTAGAGTAAAGTATAAACGTGCGTAGAATACTTAGCTGGATAAATGGAGGCGCTCTCCCCCAAGCTGGATTTTGACGCAATTTCTTCTGATGTAGCTAGCAGGTGCTGGAGGTGTATTTGAATGTCGGCAGCACTCTGACAGCGATTAGGATATCCTCCGTCTACTAGACTTCTTTGATCCTTGAATTCTGTTGAGCTCAAATAGACAATAAAGCTTTGTGGAACTAGTTAAGTGTTAGCATAAATATCTAGCCTTTATCATATTGAGCCTCCTCAATAAATGTTACTCTCTTTAGTAGGATCATAATTTTATTTTTATAATTTTATTTTTATAGGACATGAATATATTTATTTTATTTTTATGCCACCACAGGGAATGTACTTATGGGTTTTATGCCATGAGCATACTCACATGGGGCTTACTATACATTTTTATTTTCTTTTCAAGATGATATGAACCTGATTAACTAAGCAAACTATTTTAAAATAATTGAAAGGAAAAAGATAACTACCAAATTTACCTCTTGGCAAGGCGTTCGGTGTTTTTAAGTCCTCTTAACGGGACTCTCCATATTCTCAGTCGTCCTGGGATTCGCTGGGTGGCGTAGTCGGTGGTTCCGGCGGCGCCTGGTCTTCATGTATAACTATCTTCTCTCTACACACCTGACTCGGTGCTATGGTCTCCTCTGGACAATTTTGTTCAAGTTGTATGTCTTCAGACCTTACGACTTCTCCTTCATAGTCTGCCCATCCGTCCTTTATGATTTGCCTCCTCTGGTTGCGGTTGCGTCGTCTTCTTCTTGCCCTGACCTGCTTAGAGTCTTCAACTATATAATTAAGGTCAGTAGAATAGCGGCGTACCTTGTTAGAGGGGAAGTGCATGTGGACTTCTCTGGTTCCAATCTAGATGATTGCTTTAACAGTTCTGAGGAACGGTCTTCCAAGGATGATGGGTGGATCGTGCTCGTCTTCTCCCATGTCAATAACCTTATAATCATCTAGAGGTGAATGTATGTTGGTTATAGGGGCTTAGTTCCATGCAGGAACTGATAAGTGATTGCGGCCATTATGTTGACGTCAGATACGGTGTCGTAGAGTGTCTTCTGAAAAGAGTATCCGTTGATTGTGCACTCGATTCTTGGAACACCAGGGTCGTCCTTCTTGATCAAGAAAGGTGACTTGAGTTGACGATCTTGACCTCCTTGAGCTGTAGTGACCATCTTAGCTGACTCGGTACACATTTGCTTGTTCTTGTTCCTCCTATTGGTCCACTTCCTTGGTTCATGTCGGGATTGCTCTGGGATTTGTGTAGTCTTGTTTCTTGATGGAAAACGTCTCATTTCTCCCTTTGATGTAGAAACTGATCTTGGCAGCACTAGCGTAGATGACAGCTCCCGAGGTGTTCAGGAATGGCCTCCCTAAGATGGGTGCCCTCTCATCAGTACCAGTCTCTATCACCACGAAGTTTGCTGGGGCGTACAAGGTACCAACTCGAACGCAGAGGTTCTTCAATATTCCCTTTGGGAAACTTAGTGTCTGATCTGCAGGCTTGGGCATAATGTTGACGCTGGAGCCAAAGTCGCAGAGTGCTTCTATGAAGTCCACCATGCCAATGGAGATCGGGATGACGGGGCGTCCTGGGTTGTCTCTCTTGACCGGCAGAAGGTCAGTAATTACTTCCACTATGGGGTTACTCCAGTAGTTACGTCCTCAAGCATCTCGGGGCAGTGATTGCCTAAGTGTCTAGTATCTCCAGTGTGTCTGTGCTCCTAGATCTAGGTTCTTCACTTGGTGGAGTCTGGGAGTTGTAAAACTCCTTCATATTTTGTTCGAAGTGTACCTGCTCATAAAGACAAGGCAGAGATCAAGTGCATGGGCCCTGTTGGTGGAAAACACCAACAGAACCAAAAGTGTATTTGTTATTCTCTAACCTTAAGCATAGTGAGCAAGACAAAGTTGAAGGATAATAAGATCATGAGTGTAGCATTTAAAGCATTTGTCAGATCAGATCGCTCAACCTAATGGAAAGATAATCTATCTATATTTATGTTGTTTTGTTTTTTTTTATAAAATATATCTTCCAAAGATTGAGTGTGCAACATTTTTGCTCATATGATTAGGAGTGTGGGATCACAAAGGTGGAATGACTAAACATGTTGAATCGATTGGGTTAGTTAATCTAGAGTTGTAAATCATACTTGTTTGTCTCTTTTATTCATGTGAACGCCAAAACCAAGGAGAAGCTTATAAAAGTGAAAGTCAAGTACCATAAGATGTTACCTTACTTGAAGAGTGATGGTACGGTATCTCCTTGTGGAAGCTTTCCTTTCTTAGCGGTTGTGCATCGTGTTTGTAGCACCCTCCATGGATCATCTCTTGTGAGCTATGCCTTCCTTGTGTAAATTGTTAAACTTCATGTGCCTCTTTCTTTGTCAAAAATGTGAGTGTATCTCAGGACTTCCCAGGTCGATAGTGAAAGTTTTCCTGCAGGGGTTAGTCCAACAAAATATCCCATATCTACTATAGCATACTATCGGCTCAAAAATCAACCTAGACACCATGTCTAATTTGATTCAGGAGGGCTTTTTTAACCTAAGCACCATGCTTAATTTAAAACCCCTTGGAAGTAAGATCATCATTCCTAAACTAAGCACCAAGCTCAATTAAGAGATAAATGAAACTACTCCAAACCTAGACATATACTAAAGCAAATAAAGGTAGCATGAGAGCATTTATAGAGATCTACTCAAGTGGAGATGAAGTAGTGTGATTAGTATTTAACAAATTGAGCATGTCTCAATGGTAGGGTCAACCAATATAGCAACATGGCAAAGGATGTGTTTATGTAAAGTACTCCCCCAAGCTTGAATTTTGCAAAATTCAAGTTTGGATGAATTTAATTCAATGTTGTATGATGATTGGTTGTACATACCTTGTGCTTGTCATTCATCCGATCTTCTTGCTCCAATCCTGGAAAGGTTAGTGACAAGAATACCCGAATTTTTTTTACAATTATCCTTATATGCTCAATACACAAGTTAATGTTGCAAATAATTAAAAGCTCATGTTACAATCTGATCAGTGCTTGTTTTAGGACACTAAGCTTGTCCTTGGGAAACCATCAATTTATGTCAGTGAAGTGGTTTCCCCTCCAACGCTGACCTATATCAAGATCAACTCAACGAGATCTGCAAAATTTATTATAAACATATGCATCGACAACCGCCCTTTTAAAGTTTTTATAAATAGAAAGGAAGAGGGGGTTGGAGATCTCGAATGTGGTGATGTTGGAAAAACCAATGGATTGTGAAGATGTTGCATATGAGCATGGAGTAAATGAAGTGGCTATGAAATAAATTCCATGCTCATTAATGCTTAGAGTGAAATCCATGTGGTATGGTGAAAATGGTAAGGTGAGTGTGGTAAAAAAGGAAAAGAAAAAGGATACACGGACGACTTGGTTCGCAACTAGCACAGCTACCGTTCCCCGGCAACGGCGCCAGAAAGCTTGTTGGGTATTTTAAACGCAAACAGAAAAATCCGCAAGCGCACGGATACCGATGTAGCTTTCACCCGGGAGTATTCCAGAGTATCGATTTTCCACAGAGAACGTGAGTGTACTAATTAAGATCCAAGATCGCCCAAGGATAACTATATGATTATTTTTGGTGGGAAGAGAGGAAGTTTCCTAAGAGTTCTCTAGTTGATCTAAGAATCAAGAATTACTTCAAGATTATCTATATCGGGACATCAGAGCACTAACCACAGAAAGAGATGAGAAGGGGGCTAGGAAGGTCTGACTATGGTCCTACAAACACCGATCCGAACGTGGTGGAATACGTCGACCGTTAGGGCTGTCACTACCCTAGGGCTACCACAACAATCCGCAGGATTGGATGCAATTCCAGGTAATCGCAAGACTAAACACCACGTCTAATCTATTAATTACTACTCTAGCGTTATAAAGACTAGAGCACTTGATGCAAGCGGGAATCCAATAAATAACTTGAATGTAAATAAAAGTAATTAGAGAACTCAGGAGTTATGAATTGAAGAACCTGGAGAACGATAAAGAACGAACCAGTTGCTGCAAAAGTACAATGTTGAGGAAGATACGACAGATCCGGCTCCTCCTCTGCTCTCCTCTTCTCTCTCCCTATTTTCTAGATTACAACTAGAACTAACTAGAACTAGAACTAGAGGAACTAGAACTAGAACTAGATGAACTAGAACTAGATCTAGATGAACTAGAACTAGATCTAGATGAACTAGAGGGATCCTCTCTACTTGGATGAAGAATTGAAACCCTAACTTTGATTCTGTAGAAGAGGTATGATCTCCAGGGGCCAGGGGGGTCTGGTTTTATAGTCCCTTCAAGTGAATCTGGGCCGTCGGATCAAACCAACATTGATCGCACAGTTTTCCTTGATACTTTAGGTCGGTGGACCATAATACGCGATACGGGTCCGAATTGGACACTGTAGCTGGGCGGGCGCCCAGGAGAGTTGGGCGGGCGCCCTGCCTCCGAGCCCGATCGACCTCCCGTTCGTTCCCGTGGCTTCTGGAGTCTTCTAGATGTTAGAAAATTGCGCGGCATGTTAATATCTCTATGTAAACCCGACGTGTGGGCCTTTCTTCCGTATTTCCTGATAACCCCCTGCAGAAATAGACAAACACCAAAACTCGTGGAATTCTATCAGATAAAACCCTAAGTCTAGGTGTTGGTTGCATTTGGATCCTTTTCTATGGTTAGTTGATGGTTAAATGTGAGCATTAAGGACCGTCAACAACCCCCCCTCTTGGGCATCTCAATCCTTTCAATTGGTATCAGAGACTAGTGCTCACTATTTAGGCTTCACCGCCTAGAGAAAAGATGTCTAACGGGGATGGACCACCACCCATGTTCGATGGGGATGACTTCCCGTTTTGGAAAATACGGATGGAGTCATACCTTGAGGCATGCGATGTGAAGTGCCTAAAAGCCGCGATCGAAGGGTTTACCCCTCCGGAAAAAGACACCGCTCTTACTCCATAAGAGCAAGAAATCGAGAAGTGGAATGCGAAGGCCAAAAACCACATCTTTAGAGGCCTTTGCAAAGAGGTGTTTAACCGCGTTCGGAGCCACAAAACCACCAATGCTCTTTGGAAGGAACTTTGTGCGCTCCATGAGGGATCAAAGAGTGAACGCGAGGAACGCTATCACTTAGTAATGAACAAGCTTAATACATTTGAAATGCTTCCAAAAGAAAATGCTAATGAAATGTATTCTCGCTTGAATGTCATTGTAGAGGAGCTTAATGGACTTGGGCTCACTCAAATGAGTGCGGCGGATGTAGCAAAGAAGATACTATGTGTGCTTCCTATTGAGAAATCTGGGCACATAGTAACGGTGCTTCATCAAGGCAATCTTTCCACCGCTACACCAACCGCCATATTGGGGAAGATCAATGCTCATGAAATGTACATGCACATGAACCCCCAAGATGGCGCCTCATCGGCCAAAAAGGAGAAGAAGGACTTGGCCCTCAAAGCTTCTCACAAGGGCAAGGCCAAGAAGATTGAAGTTGAGTCATCAACTTCAAGTGATGATGATGCATCCATTGCCCTCATGGTGAGAAGAACAACAAAGATGTTGAAGAAGCTCAACAAGAATGGAGTCAACTTTGACTCTAAGAAGAAGAAGTTCTTCACAAGTAGCAAGAGAAAGCCCATCTCCGAGATGGATTGCTACAATTGTGGTGAGCTTGGTCATCTTGCTCATCAATGTCTAAAGCCCAAGAAGGACAAGTACAAGAAGAAGAACAAAGAGCAAGATGATTCAAGTGATGATGAGAAGAATGACAAGAAGCAATACAAGAAGAAAGGTGGCAAGAAGAAGGAGCACTACAAGAAGAAGAATGGCAAGGCCTAAATTGTTGGTGATTGGCTCACCGACATTGAGAGCTCAAGTGGTGACTCCTCCGGCAATGAAAGTGATGATGTGAAGGTTGCCGCCGTTGCCATCGATGCTTCCTCACCATCATCTTCACCACCATCTACATTCTCTACACACCTATGCCATATGGCTAAGGGTGACTGGAAGGTACAAAGTGAGGATGAGAGTAGTGAAAGTGATAGCTGTAACAGAACCGTCCAATTTATAAGAATTCAAGTGAATTAGCGACCACGGGATTTGGTATGGCCAACTTGTTTGCAATTGAAGCAGGGACGGTTATCAGGAGGAGTTCAGGCATGAACACCGAATTCATCAGGTACATGAAATGAGAAGGAGCATTAGTGAGTCCAAAGGACATGACTAAATACTCATACAACCCATACCTGGTAGAGAAAGCCGTTTTAGGAATATCTTCAGGTCGGATCTTGATTTGATGATACCCAGATCTCAGATCAATCTTGGAGAATACGTTAGCCTTGGCTAATTGATCAAACAGGATATCAATGCGAGGCAGTGGATACTTGTTTTTGATAGTCACAGCATTCAGCGGACGATAGTCTACGCACATACGTAGAGACTTGTCCTTCTTCTTGACAAAGAGAGCCGGACAACCCCATGGAGAAGAGCTAGGCCGAATAAGATCCTTCTCTAGGAGTTCTTGCAATTGCTTTTTCAACTCTGCCAATTCATTGGGTGGCATTCGGTATGGCCTTCTAGAGATAGGTGCGGTACCCGGAATTAGATCAATTTTAAACTCGATGTCCCTGTCCGGTGGCAACCCGGGCAGATCCTCTGGAAAGACATCCGGAAACTCACACACTACCGGAATCTCTGCCAAAGTGAGTGGTCGAATAGCATTGGCTGCGTGATGGATGTCGTTGCTTCTAGGGAGTTGAACTAAGAAAGCTTCTTTACTATCAGGCTCCCTCAACATGATGACCCTAGTTGAAGTGTCTATTAGTACTCCATGATCGCTCATCCACTTCATTCCTAGTATAACATATATTCCCAAGCCTGGTAAAATCACAAGATTTGCTGAATAATTACGCCCTTCTATGGCGATTTGTACATCCCTTACTAATTGGTTTGTAGCAATTTGATTACCAGCCGCGCTAATGCAAAATTCTCCACTATCAAGGTCAATGACATGTTGCCCATGCTTAGATGCGAATGCTTGACTCATAAATGAATGCGAAGCTCCAGAATCAAATAAGACAACTGCAGGGTGTTGATTTACAAGAAACATACCAGCCGTGACCACTTCACCTTCAGGAATTTCTTCAATGGTGGTATAGTGTACTCAGCCGGGACGGGTAGTAACCCCAGCAGCAGAAGTCCTCCTAGGGTAAGGGCAATCCCTCGCCCAATGACCAACTTGTTTGCAATTGAAGCAGGGACGGTTATCAGGAGGAGTCTTGGGACCTCCCTGCCCCGTGGCACCTCTTGGGAGAGCAACTGTGAATGACTTGCGAACTCCCGTCTTCACATTTGACTTTTTTTGCGGTGGCCTATACCTTGTCACAGCATTGGGTGGGCGATAGGTCGGCTTGCTTGCCACTGGAGCCTTGGACTGTGAAGCACCTGCCTCATAGACCCTCTTGCGGTTCTTGGACGCGGCATACACGGCATTGGAGTTCCCTTGAGTCAATGCATCACTCACAAACTCATTAAAGGTGGTACTCTTGTTACCAGCCATGTTCTTAGACAACTTGGGTCCCAACCCTCTCTTGAAACTTGCGAGTTTCTTGGCTTCGGTGTCAACCATCTCAGGAGCATAGCGAGATAAATTATTAAAAGCATGAAGATATTCAGTCAAGCTTTTAGTGCCTTGCGTCAGGTTCATGAACTCGGTGTGCTTGATATTCATTAAGCCTTGTGGAATATAAGTGTTCCTGAAAGCAGTTTGGAACTGGTCCCAGGTTACAACAGCATTGGCGGGCAAGCTAGTCCTGCAATGACTCCACCAAACACCCGCTTTGCCCTCCAACTGGTGGGCTGCATATTCCGCCTTTAGCTCTTCGGTTAACCTTAGCAAATGGAATTTCTGTTCAAGAGTGTTAAGCCACTCATCAGCTTCTAGAGGTTCAACAGCCTCCTTGAACAGCGGCGGCTTGGTGTCCTGGAAATCCTTGAAACTGCTGTACTGATTAGCCTCTCCGCCTTGGCGGGCATGGCGACCACCCCGGTTCTGCTGCGCCATAGTCTGCATGGCCTCATTGAGCATACGCTGACCTTCAACAAGAGCTGCCAATAGCTCAGTAGGCGTAGGCGGGGGAGGAGGTGGTGGCGGTGGCACCTCGTTGTGACCGGAGCGAGTATTGCGAGCCATCTGCACAAGGCATACCAAGCGATTGATTCAGGCGACAGATATAATCGTCATGAACTTCAATTGCTGCCATACGGAATTTAATTAAGTAAATTCACAGAATTTAAGCCGCAGAAATCCATGTACAATAAGAAAATATCTGCCATGGCACTTGGTCAATCTCGCGATCAATCACAGCCACACCTTCTCAAAGATTTAAGACATTGCAGAGAATTATTTAGGCTCAACATAAAACATGGAGCATCACAAATAAGTGCATAGGGTTACATAGAGTCATTGTCACAACTTAAGGGTTTACAGGAGGGGCACCATGGCCAAATACATAGAGTCTCAAATAAATTTCAGATTACATGTCCATTACACACAAAGAGATGGAACTGATACATGATCATAGAATTCTTGCTAAGTTACATATCTTCCTCAGATTCTCCATTAGAGATGATGCCATCACCCTGATCTTCCTCACTAGGAGCTTCTTCATGATAAAAAGGGGCTGGTTGTGGGATAGGATTTATGATATTATTTAAGCGATGGACATCTAACTGCAGCTCAGCAATCCTAGTAATCAGCTCTTCCTCTCTCATTTCAGCATGGAACAAGGCTCTAACTCTAGCAGCTTCTCTATTTTCAGCCAAGCGCATAGCCTCATCTCTCTCTCTAGTCATTTGCATCATGCGGGCGTGTGCTTCATTGCGCTCTCTAACTGCGTTCGTAACTTGATTACGGCGGGCCTGCAAAGCAGTGTGATAGTTTTGGATTTCAGTTTGTGCATCCATAAAAGCCTTGCGGTGCTTGCGCACTCTCTTGCGTAGTTTGCGCTGCCCAACCTGAGCTTGCTAAAGCGCTAGCATGGCATCTATGTAGGTGTCCTGGCGCACATAGTACAGCTTAAGTACCGCTAGCATGGCACTCATTGCAGGGCTAGAACTATACCCTAGCAAGGTTTCTCTCATCTCTAAAGACTCATTCCCAACCTGGGACACAAATGTGTCAGTCACACTCACTCTGGGAACGGATCCCGCTGGGCCATTCACTAGCTCATCACCATGCTCTTGGCAAATCTCTAGCAAAACCTCCAGGGCTGCTACTTGGGCACCCTCCCAAGGAGTTTGGCCATCACAGTCAACTAACCAACCTAGCCACTGTGGGTTATTGGGACAAGGGGGAACTATAATTTGGACATCTACCCAAGGTAAGGCTCCTGCATGCTCAGCCTCGGTCCAAGTGTACTTAGGTGGTTCCTCATATCCAACTGAACTTAGCACTCTCCACAACAAGGTAGGAGTGCCGAACATGTCCAGGAAAGTCTCACTCGCGTGCGGGGCTGCCATCTATAGAAAGACCACATTTGAGTATGGGAGATTAATTACAAGGAGAGATAAAGAATCGTATTTTCAAAATTAGATACCCAAGTATTGCATAAAGAATGTATGAATGATTCATGATGCATGCACGTTCCATACGTCCTTTCCAAAATTAGAACAAAATTCTAACGGTATAGTCGGTGGCATACATACGTGCACTCTTTATACGCATCTACACGGTCTAAACGTTTCGTTGTTAGTGTACCTGCAGAAGATTTCATTTCAGCCCAACCCCACAGTAGTATAAGTGCAGAAATGTAAATCTAAGCAACAATCCATCAAGCTAGGTACTCCGGTATATATTACCGAACATATACCGCAGCACACTACCCAATTGGGATACACCCACATGTACACCAAATATGTACACATGGCTGCACCTACTACCCACAATTAAGTACCTTCATATATACATGTGTGAAACATGTAAATATTCCAGTAACCACTGCTAACACTCCCCTAGACCGACGGTTGGACGGTCATGCTCTCACAGCTCACACTTACCGTAGCGTAGAGGCATATAGATCCATACATTACCACTCAAGCAAGTGGCATCCATACAACTTCACGCCGTATGGACGACGAAAGAAAACAAACAATGCTTACCATGGCGTAGAGGTATGTGATCCATTCATTACCACTTAAGCAAGCGGTATCTATATGGACGACGAAAAGAAAAACCTCCATGTTAGTAATATTAAGCCACCTAGGAGTCCTTATATGGGCATAAAGGGTATGACCACTGGCATGGTATAAGTTATCAAAACATTTTTAAAACAGCCCTACATATAGCCCAATTTTGCCAAATTAGCTTAGGAAAACCAAATTCATTTGTTTTTAAATACATCTATGATGGTTAAATGCTTAATCTTGCTCTGATGCCAGCTGTAACAGAACCGTCCAATTTATAAGAATTCAAGTGAATTAGCGACCACGGGAGTAGTCAAGCCAATGGACTTGAACCCATATAAATCCGATAGTCCGACGAAATCTCAAAAGACCTCGATTCAACCAACATACAACCAAGATCGTACATGATCAAGCATCACCATCACAGATTACAACATTCATCACAGAACATAGTTTTACATCACATCAGAGTTTAAAGGAGGTTATTACAAACCATAGCAGTAGCGGAAACAAAGTAATTTTGAAACAACACTAACTTAGTTCATAATACATGCCAGTTCCATGGTCAAGTCCCAACAAAAGCACAACTGAAGATAAAGGAGTGATCACGCCCATGATCTACTCATCATCCACAGCTGGGTGATGACAGTTAGCGCAATAGCCGTGATAGACGACATCATCTGCAACAGGGGTAAATAAAACCCTGAGTACTAGAATGTACTCAGCTAGACTTACCCGCCATAAACCAGAAATAAAGTGACACCAAGGAGTATGCAAGGCTGATCTTTGTGGACTGGTTTGACTCATCTTTTGCATAAAAGCCTTTGTTATAAGTAACTCATTTATCAAATTTCAGCAGCAAGTTTATTACTTAGCAACTATCCACTAGATTAGCACCTGTTCTAAGCATACACTTGAGTCTTTAAGCATTACAATAATAACCATATCCGGATTATCACATAGCCATCATCATTCTCATCATAACCATTAATTTTATTTAGTGAGTTCTACGTTGCCGCTGCCCAAGTCAAGTTCTCACTATCCGGGAGAGACGGCGATTCGAATCGATTCCTATCCAGCTGGAGGGGTATTCCTAGCACTCACCCAAGCATACTACATGACGGCAGCTCGGATCACCTTTAGCACAACTCCGGACCAAGTCGCGGGTCCGTCCAGTGCCGCACCCCCAGGGACCGCCAATCTGCCAGGGCAGGACTCTAACCTGACACCTGGGCTTACGCCATTGACTCCCCGCACATCCTTACTACCAACTGGGGTGCGCACTCATACAGAACGGGGTATCCGGCCTGAGTTGCACTCGTAGGCTTCGCGGTCGGAACGACTTATCTGGCCAACTAAGTGATAGGCATGCGTTCAACATGACATGGGGACGTACAGCGATTCGGTCCTTAAACGACACAGACGGGGATAGATTCACACCCAAGACCTCCATGCCTTGTTGCTGCACTATCGCCCTCCCGCCCGGTCTCAAGTTCATTATTAGCTTCAGGTTCATTCCACGATAGCAAATATAGCCAAACGTGATCATCATCCACCTAACTCTCGCAGGTGACAGGAAATCACCCGGCTTCTACCGAGCTAAGCATGGCTAAGCATTACTTCGATCCTGGACCTACTTTGGTAATGTTTAAGGTGGACAAGGTAGTCATTATGCAGCAAGGGTGTCATATCAACGCCTACCACTTAATGCAACAATATATAACCATAGTTATTTGGTAGCTGATTATGATAATAAAATAGTAGGAGACTTATAATGCTCCGGGGCTTGCCTTCAACGTAGGTAGAGGGACGATGGTCAGGGCACTCCGGCAAATCCTCCTCCTCAGCTCCTTGAGGTGGCTCCCCTTGCTGTCCTTCCGGCTCCGGCAGCTCGAACACCAGCACCGTCACTCCTTTGGGTACACCTATGGATGCATGACAAGGAGATGAATATGGGGAATGCACATATGATGTATGATGTCATGATGATGAGCCAAAGGGACATAAACAAGGTATAACATGAGCATAAACTTATAAGAATAAGTGAGTCATGGAATAACAAGTAAATGCATACTTCTTTTCTGGTAGAGAGACTAAATAGACAAGTTAAACAAGTCCTAGCTACTCTTACCCAGTCACTGGTTTAGTAGACAAACCAACCAGTCACAAGTTTCAGCTATAACTCGAGTATCACTTAACCAAATTAAGCAAGTAAGCACTTTCTGGAAAGCTTAACAAATTGTCTACAATTTACTTTTAGACATCCCAGCATGATTCCCAACTGAAATATGCTAAAACATACAAAGTTGGCTGGCTGCTCTGGAAATTCCAGAGAGCAAGCACTTCGTAGCAGCTACTTGAATTATGCATAACTTTTAAACTACTCAACCAATTGCCATGAAATTTGGACACGAAGTAGATTGGTAAGTTAGCTACAAGTTTGTTATAGACAAGTTTCCCAGCAAACATAATCTTCAAGTATTTATTAATCATTTGCTATCAGCTGTACAAAAATGCTCTAGGAAAGGCATAAATAGCTAAAATAATATTTTGCACATATTGAGAATGTATCACAGGGAATAACCAATTGCACCAACAGATGTAACATATCTAAGGAACACCAGAAAATATCATGGCAAGATCTAAAACTATTTCTATCATCACCTTTTCCATTTATTTAATTATCAAGGTGATTTAATCAACATATACTCCAAGTGTACCAAAAATCCTAAGAAAATTACAGAAAGCTACTTATCCTAACATAAGATCACTGTAAAAATTTCAGAACATTTGCATGTACACGTTGTGAGGTATGAAAATCACAAGCTAGTAAAGGCATGCAAGGCATAAATGTAAAACCCTATCCAAAAGTGTCAAACAACAGATTTCAGATTTTTCCTTGCTTTGTCTACTCATAAGTACAACACTCAGCAAGTTTCACCATAAAAGGAGTTATACTTTAATTATCAAAAATACCACAAGATTCTCCTATTTAAGCAAGGATTAATTTTAACTTCTTAACCAAGCTTCCAAAAATCATGAAACATTTATCAGAGCCTATTCATAACAAAATTAACAACTCCCTAAATTTGCATGGCCAGCAGATCAATAGATCTCAAGATAAAATTACCCACTGAAAAACCAAGATTAATTTATATCTATTTATTTCTGCAAAAACATGGCATGTTTCATATTTTTATTAAAAACTAGACTTATGCTGGAACCTAATAAAATTGGAAGCATCACATTTGGATCTCTAAAACTCCAGATATGAATTTTACAAAATCAGCTTTGGCTCTGCACAACAGTGAACCAGAGAGAGACACAGTGAGGCTGACATCCGGGACCCACGCGTAAGCGAGATGGGGACAGGGGAGATGCTCGTCGCCGGCGAAGCTCGACGACGATGAGGTCTCGGCCGGATCCAAGGGCACCTACGTGTTCCTCTCATCAAGGCGACTCTGTTGACTTACTTTGCGCACGCTCTACTGGACTCTAGGGTGCTCGCCGTCGGGAATGGCGGAGCGGCGGCGCTGCGCGGCGATACGCCGGCGGATCCAGGCAATGGCGACGCGGTAGAGGTTGCGAACGAGCAAAAGCAGCTCAAGGCGAAGCTATAGGAAGAAGAATCACGGCCAGAGGTGAACCAGAGTGGTCTGGCCACGTTGCCGGTGATCTCTGTGAACTCCGGCGAGGTGAAGCTCGCTACGGAGATGACAATGTGACCTCACCGGTGCTCGGCTAAGGGAATGGAGTGGACGTCGAGGTAGAGGACGTCAAGGCGGAGCTCCGGACGGACTGGCTTGGACGGAGACGCGGTGGAACGGCCGGAGGAGCTCGCCAAAGCACGGTGGAGCTTCCTGAGGCGACGGCGGAGCGAAATGGGAGGCAGTGAGCGAGTGGAGAGCGCGTCTGAGGCGTCCACTCGGTGCGTGGCGGCTTAGGGACGTCGTGGGAGCTGACAGGCGGGGTCGTCGACGGCGTACGGTCGACAGGTGGCCGGACACGCGGCGGCGGGCGGCGTCTGTCCAAACTGAATCAGGCGATTCAGTCGCCATGGCCAGTGACTGAATCCCGAAGTTTGTCGACATTTTACTCTCAGATCACTCGGTGGTTTTGGCTGGGATTTGATCCTCTGGACAGAGCTACATGAGCTCTACAACTTTGGTTACAAGATCAAAGTCTAACTCGGTCTGGATTTCAAACTACAAATCTCCAAACATCCCTTGGTCGAAACTGCGTGATCCAACACTTAGCCAAATTTGGCTAAGTATGAAATCAGCCCTAATTTTTGGCTTGTGAGCAATTTTTGAATGTGTCCCAAGCTTTTTCATAAAAAGTCATCAACATAACTTTTGTAGCTTATGAAATTCTCTACAACTTTGCTTCAGGTGCCAAAGACATGCAAGATCTCTAGCACCAGTTTCATAAAACATCTTTGAAAAGAGGTCTAGGAGGTCAATTAAGCCATTCTAGGTTTAACCTTAACCTAGGGGCATTTTTGGCAAAAACCTTCAACATGAACTTTGCTCCAAATGATATTCTAAACATGATTGAAGTATTTTGGAAGACAATGTACACTGGTTTGTATTGGTTACCCCTTATAGTCACTCAATTCAAGTCACACAAGCAATTCAATCATACATGGTATACATAAGATGACATGAGATCATGATAGATGCTTATGAATGAGCATGATGATGCTTATGTTGATGCAATGCTCATGGTTAACATGCAAGCTAACACTAGGAGTGTTACAATAGTGAATACGAATCACCTTCTTATGATGAACTTGTAAAATTGCTTAACAAGTACACAAAAGTCATAAGAAAATCTAGAAGTGAAAATGAAAAGCTTGAACTTGAAAATGAAACACTTCTAGCAAATCTTAAGTCTAGTGATGAGCTTAGAGACCAAAATGAAATCATGACCACTAAAACGTGCGTGTAGCAGTGAAAAATTGAAATTTCAAAATTTTAGTGGTCCAAACCATCTCAGATGAAAAGTTGGCCATTACGACAAATGTGTATCTTGATAAGGGGAACAAACTTTGTATTCATGACTTTTGCATCTGAGACCGTCTCGGATCCGGTCAAAGTGTATTTTCTAAAAGATCCAATGTTTGACTTGCTCAAACTAGGTCAAACTAGGCAATAAAAGACCTCAAATGCAAAAAATTTGAATACAACATAGTTAGATCTCATCAAGGTCTACCTTTGATACACAATACATTTTTGCATTTGGAAAAGTTACAGAAAACTCAGTTCACATGTTTTGAAAACCCAAGGCGTGGCTTGGTCAATCCTGGTCAAACGAGTAAGTAAATGACCTCAAATAAAAAACTTTTGAATACAAGGTAGATAGAGCTCATCAAGATACACATTCCATACATAGGATAGTTTTGCATTTGAGAAAGTGTTTCTAAACTCTAGTCACAAAGTCTTGAATCAAACATAGACTTTATGAAACTACATGCGGGACTTGTGGATTTAGAACTGCACTTTCTTAACGCTTTGTCAGATGTAAAAATGTTGTGTATATCAAATGTAGATCTTGATGAGTGGAACAAAGTTTCTATTCATGACTTTCGGAGTTGGGGCCATCTAGGGTCCCGAAAACGTGCGTGTAGCCACAGCCGCTGGTACCCGTGTGCTCTGCCTCCTCCACTCCTCGAGCTCTCCTCCCCTCCCCCTTCGTCGGTGTGCGTGCCACGCCACCACTCCGCTACCGGGAACCCTAGGTCACCCGGTCGGAACCCTAGCCGCCACCGGGAACCCTAGGTCACCCTAGCCGCCACCGCTACGAGTCGGGGACCACCGTCGTCCCTCTTCTTGGCGACCTGCTCCGTCCGCAAACCTTGGCGACCTGCTCCGTCCGCGACCTTGGCAACCTGCTCCGTCCGCCACCCGTCCGTGACCTGCTCTGTCCGTGACATTGGCGACCTGCTCCGTCCGCGAACTGCTCCGACGCCACTGGTGGGCCGGAGCTCCACGCGTGGCCGCCTGCTAGGAACCCTAGCCGCCACCCGTCCGCGACTTTCTCTCCTTCTCCTCCAAAGGTACCGGCCCCTCCTCTCTTTGAGTTCTAACCAGTGGATGATAATTGTTGGGTTACTCACACTCAAATTGATTTGGTACACTACTTCTAGTTGCTCTGCATTGAGTTAAAACCATAGCCTTATTTATTCTGGTGGCCAGTGGTTGCTGAGTTTTAATTCTATGATGTTGAGTACAATAAATTATTTGGGGAGGGGATGTGTTGGTACTCATGTTTCAGATATCTTGAGATCCAATTGGTGCATATTCTTACATTTGTTGTGCCTTTGGTGACATTCTTTCAGTTGGTATGGTGCGGGGATGCACACATTTGTAGTAACAGTAGGATCTGTCTAGTAATTATCTGTCTAGTGCACACAAATTTACTGAATACACTGAATGTTTGTGTTTTAACATGTGGATTGATAGTGCAAACATGTGGATTGATAGTGCAACCATCTAAATTATCTTATTCTTATGCAATTATGCTACATTCTTGACTGTTCTCCCTCTTGATTAGTACTTGATTTCTGCTACACATTCTTTTTCTTCTTTGATACAGTCATTGTGCCTTACTATCTCTATATCAACTAAAAATTAATAGTATGATAAACAAAGATAGTCCCTCTTGATTAGTACTTGCTGTCTACTATCTCTTGATTAGTACTTGTTGTCTGCTACTTAATGCAATACTGTTCTCCCTATTGATTAGTACTTGCTCGATTTTAGTTCTAGGTAGCTTACTGTCCAATTGTGTTGATTTGCTTGATTTCTGCTACACATTCTTTTTCTTCTTTGATACAGTCATTGTGCCTTACTATCTCTATATCAACTAAAAATGAATAGTATGATAAACAAAGATAGTCCCTCTTGATTAGTACTTGATGTCTACTATCTCTTGATTAGTACTTGATGTCTACTATCTCTTGATTAGTACTTGTTGTCTACTACTTAATGCAATACTGTTCTCACACTTGATTAGTACTTGCTCGATATTAGTTCTAGGTAGGTTACTGTCCAATTGTGTTGATTTGTGGTGGCTTACTGTCATTTTGATTTGTGGCTTACTGTAATCCTACTACTACTGCTTTTCTACTCCAACTGTACTACTACTCTCTCTACTAATCATACATCATGACATTTCTTATATACTGAGGCATAATTACTGTT
The DNA here is from genome assembly GCF_000003195.3 of Sorghum bicolor. Classification (NCBI taxonomy): domain Eukaryota; kingdom Viridiplantae; phylum Streptophyta; class Magnoliopsida; order Poales; family Poaceae; genus Sorghum; species Sorghum bicolor. The sequence continues at coordinate 39,122,326 of NC_012874.2, read as the reverse complement.
GTTTATATAGCAGGCTGCTTATATGCCACTCCTCTACTACTATTTGTGGTGGTTTCCTGCCATAATTTTGAATTGATGACATTTTTTGAACTGTGCTCCTCTATACTACTACTATACTCTCTCTCCTCTACTATTGTTTTGCCGATGATGAAATTGTCTAATTACATACATTATTTTAGAATATGAGCTGATGATCCAAAACTTATGAGTAACTTGGCATCATCACTAGCTGCCTCTATAGTGCCTTGTTCTCTGTTTTGATGCCTTGATGCTCCAAGTTCTTGATCAAATGATGCTAGACATGTTTCTGAGGCCTTCTTTAAACCTTTCCCTCTCCTCACCTCTACTTCCTCTCTGCTCCTTCTATCTCTCTTGTATTTTCTACTCTCATCCTCTCTCCAACACTACTGCACTAGTCTACTACTAGTGCTAGCTGCTGCTCTACTATAGTACTCTACTAGTACTACACTACTGTTGGGGCTTACTGTAATCCTACTACTACTGCTGTTGTGCCCATCTCTACTACTACCCTCTCTATGATAGTTTTATAAACTGTGCTCCTCTATACTACTACTACTACTCTCCTCTTCTATTTTTCTTCTCTCCTTTGTTTTGCCGATGATGAGATTGTCTAAGTCCATTCATTATATGGAATATGAGCTGATGATCAAGAACTTGTGAGGAACTTGGCATCGTTACCAGCGGCCCCTATATGACCTCATCATCTCTATTACGATGCCTTTATGCTCCAAGTTCGTGATCAAATGATGATTGACATGGTACTGAGGCCTTTACTACTTGTACTACTTTTTTTCAAAATTTCTTGCTCGATGATACAAAAGGTGTAGTGAGACAACATGACAGTGAAATACCCATAGCATCTCCTAGACCAAAAGCTTCTGGGGAAACTCGTCTCGAATGGAGTGCCATTGTATACTATCCTCCCCAGAGGTTTCCGGTCTTGTAGTGCAAATGGGTTTTCTCTTAACCTATTAGTGACTGTCATATAAGTCTATGATCTATGATCACCACAGAGCAGCGGATGGCTCTATAAAGCAGCGGATGGCTCTATAAAGCAGCAACCCGCTAATTTGAGAGCACATGAGTTTCTTCTACCTACTACTACTACTACTAAAGCACTGCTGCTACTACTACTACTAAAGCGCTGCTGGTCTCTCTTCTCCTCTCTTCAACCTACTACTACTACTACTAAAGCACTGCGCTACTACTACTACTAAAGCATTGCTGCTACTGCTACTACTACTACTACTAAAGCACACTTTATTCCTTTCATCTGTTAGAACAAATCACGAAATGATACGGACAACAAGCAATGCAGCCCGATCCAACGAACATGAAGAGCACCCTAGCCCTAGAGAGCAAGAAATACATGATCAGTTTTCTCAGGAACAGTTTGATGAAGAAGTGGGCAATGGTGTAGCATTTATGCTTACTCAGGAGGAGTCTGGCGAGGAGCAAGGGGGAGAAGCGGGAAGAGGAGAGACTGATGAAGGATCTAGAAAGGATGATGACTCAACCTCGGGATATGAAAGTCCTGAGGATCCACACCCATGTGAACCTAGACGGAAGCCAGTGACGGATGAGTTGGACAAGGACTTTGACCCAAAATGAGGAAGTAGGGATATGAAGGTCACTTAGTAAATCATAAATTTTGGTAACGATATAACTGTGTTACCTCTACTAACACTTTGACCTGTTGTTTATACAGGTCCCTCCTAAACCTCCAAAAAGACCACGTTGGCGTCCGGCACGTTTCGCCGGACATGACGGGGCGAGGGAAAGGAGGGCAGAGGCAACAGGCACAGAGACTAACATTGTGGCCTCTGCTCCGCAACCTGAAGGCACAACCTCGGCCTCGACTACCAAAGTGAAAAGGAAAGGAGGGGTCAGAAAGCCAAACCACTATCCAAATGCAAAAATGGTTTATGTGATTGATGAGGTTGGGGAAGAAGGGCATATCCTTAAGCCAAAGGAGTTCCAATCAAAACTCCACAATGCAATTGGGGCCCTAGTCAGAGACAAGTTGAACCCATCAATCCGTAATTGGCACGTCTATCCAGAGGACATAAAGGATGACCTAAGGAAAAATCGTCTGTTGGTCAATTTTAATTTTAGCATTCTGGCAGAGAAGCTACCCCTAGTAAGACGACGTGCTATGAAGATGATGGGAGAATCCTTTTGACGTTGGAGGAATGAGCTGAACACCGAGTACATCAAAAAGGGGTTAACTCCATACCATAAGTATGGACACATCACTCCTGCTATCTGGGCGTTGCTCGTGGCTGAGAAGACTGCACCAGAATCTTTGGCCTTAAGTGAAAAGAACAGCTTGCAGGCGAAGAAGAACATCCACCACCCTCGTCTAGGCCTCGGTGGCTACGAGGGCAAGGAAGAGATGTTTAGAAAGATGGAAGAGGAGGCTGTAGCTGCTAGTAATACAAAAGTAATGAAATTGAAGCCACGCACCAAGCATTGGGTCTTTGCAAGGAATCTTGAAGAATCAGGCAGCAGTCTGAAATTTGCCAAGCCAGAGACCGAGGAGGCAGTGTCAAGGATAATGAAATATTCTGAAGACATCGAGAAGGGCTCATTCACTCCTTCTAGTGAGAAGGACGAGCTTAGCCTTGGCTTGGGGAACCCCAAGCACCCAGGCCATGTCAGGGGGTTAGGGAAACATAAGACCTGGAAGGAAGGATTTCGAGAGGATGTGGAGATGTACAAGAAACATGGTAGAAACCGGGAGGAGAGTCTTGCCACCCTAGTGAAGACCCTAGTTGCTAAGGAACTACAGGAGCAAGGACTGTCTACTGAGCGACGGTCACAAATGGAGCCGCCTAGGGATTTGGTTCTAGTTGGTAGCCCTCCAAATGTTCAAAGCAGCCAAGGTTCCAATGCAACCTCTGCCTCAGTCGATCACTTACGGGTGCCAACTCGTTGCATCCTGTTGATTCCCATCGGTAGGGGATAGGAGATGGCTGAGGTGGCAACGGGTCTAGCACATCCTCCAATTCCAGGCGACATCTGGCACCATAAACCGGTCCCGGCCGACTATAGTAAGGTTGAGGTGCATACCCTGAATCCCGAGTACGCGAAGCATAAGATTGAACACCCTACTAGCGACGGGATTCGTGAGCTTGGACTACTCATGAAACAGTTCATCCTCTGGTACAAAAAGGATATTGTGTTGAATGTTTCCTCGCCACCTCCAAGTGATGTACACCTGGAGAGAGTCCACCTTGAGGATGGAGAGGTGTATTCACCGTCTCATGAGGACCACATGATGCATGAGAGGGTACCGGCTTCTCCAACCGTTGGCGAGCAAGGGGTCGAGCTAGGGCATGATGAGACGCCACATGAGCCTCAAATAGGTGAACCTTCTGTAGCTCGTGCGGAGCCAGAGCATGAGACGCCACATGTGCCTCAGAGATCGCAACCTTCTACAGCTCGTGCCGAGCCAAAGCGTGACGAGACACCACATGTGCCTCATAGGCCAAAACCTTCTACAGCTCGTGCCGAGTCAGAGCATGACGAGACACCATATGTGCCTCCTAAGCCACAACCTTCTCCAGCTCGCCCCGAGCAAGGCCATGATTAGATGGCACAGACTTTTCAACAAGCACCGCCGACACATGAAGAACTACTCCCTCTAGTATGTGAAGCTCGTGAAAAGATCCCCATCATGATAAGGTCGATAGGGTCAAAATCTTTTGTGGATATGAACGTCTCGGGTATGTACAAGTGGTATGCTCATGACCAGTTCAAGCCTGAGAACCAAGGCCCGAACAAAATTGCCTACAGGATGCCCACTGACACCTCAGACTACACAATGATAACAAAGTATCCAGATGTTGAAACCATCAAGTGGTCAAAGGATTGCCCGAAAGAATATGTAAAAGGCAAACGTTTCCTACCAAACCGGATCTTGTGTAAGATGCCATATGGAATGAGAAGGTTCCATGATTGGTACTACTTGCATGTTTCACGTACAGAACTGAATGTGTTGGAAGCAGTAATACCTGCTCGCACATTTGGAGGCCCTGCTTCGGGTATTGCCTTGACTTCAGCGACATCCAATCATGCTTTCACCTTAGTTCAATGTCGTTGAATCTGATTCGCACTTGGTGCCTATAAGTCCTCTTCCTCTTGATATGATCTGAAAGTAACCTAGTTGGATTTTGCTAAAACTAACTTACGTCATGATTTTTAGAATGCAAGCAAATTTATGAAATCTACACGCTCAACGAAAGCCGGGTATGCAGACCCTATGCCTATAGCACAAATAAATTTTAATTACCCATCGAGATGGGAATTGGATGCGCCACAGCTAGCTGCTGGAGGGACGTTGGCAGAGAAAGAAAAGATCCCTGCGGCCAAAATAAGAGAAGAGTCTCTTAAGGTTGCGGCGTGGATTGCCGTATGTTTAAAGAATCTCCAACACTTCGAAACAATATGGATTCCATACCACTTCAAGTAAGTTCGATTAATTGTATACTTAATGATTGTTTGGTTTATCTTATTTTGATGCAAAGGTACTTATGTGTTTATTTAAAATTGTTGTAGCAATCACTGGATAGTCATAGGTGTCGATGTTGGGATGAACATGGAATGGATTTGTGATTCTGCAGATTTTGACCCTCACACATATAAAGACTTCATGTCAATTCTCATTATGTAAGCAAATTTGTAATCCTAGTAACCTTATATGATTCACTTTAATATCGACTTCTGCATACTATAAGTCACATCGATTCTCATTCAAACAGGGCATTCAGGGCCTATGTCAAGAATCACAAAGGAAGGCATGATCTAGGTCTGGGGAGCCACTTGCGTTTCAAATCTCTATGTTCAGTAAGTGCGACTTAGTTTGGCATAAAATTACTATTTTTTTCAGTACTTATACTTGACACATCTCCATTTGCAAATTGAAACAAAGTTTCCCAAGCAAAGGCTAGGGAGTCTGCATTGTGGATACTATGTATGTGCTTTCATCAGTAACACAAAAGGCTACAGGAGACACCCTGAATTGGTAAGTTTGAATCTTTTAGTGGGTTGTAGTATAAAAACATAGTATTTCTCACTTAGCTTTGCAATCTCTTCTTTACACTAGACCTAAACTTGTCTTTTACGATCTTGTAGTGGAAAGAAGAAAAAGGACTAAAAAGGGATGTCTACAGGGATGATGACCTCTTAGAGATTGTCGGTGACCTTTGCAACTTTATAATGGACCATGTTGTTTATTACAAAGGTTATTACCATAACCCACAGTCCGACTTAGGTAGCAATCCTCTTTACCAGCACCTCCGTCAGTGGGATAGGCTATGTCTAGGTCGTTGATTACATGTGAACTTGTTGGAATGGACTGTGATCGATTTGTATTAGTACTTGAAAAAATTCGGACTCTTTTGGATGGATTTGTAATGGACTTGGAAACATTTTGGACTTGAAATGTGGTGCTGTGTATATGTACGGATATTTATGTTGTGAATCTGTGATGTTGAGAATCTGATTATATATGTATATATGTATGTGGTGCTGTGCTGTGCTGTCAACTCAATTATTGTAATTTATATTTTTATTTTTCTAAAAAATAACTGTAGGGGCGGTTCTAGATTGAGCCACCCTTGCAAATGCAGACAATAGAGGCGGCTGAGACACAAGCCGCCCCTACTAATGCTCACTATAAGGGCGGCTGGAAGCACCAGACGCTCTTACAGTGGTCACTAGTAAGGGCGGCTGTTGTTTCCAGCCGCCCTTACAGTGGGCCACTGTAAGGGCGGCTGGTGTTGAACCGCCCTTACAGTGAATTCCACTGTAAGAGCGTTTGTATAAGGACGGCTGGGCCAGCCGCCCTTACAGAGCTTATTTAGCCGCTCCTGCTGTACCTGACTGTAGTAGTGAACTCTTCCAACAAAGGTTCTCATCGAAATCCCGCACAATCAGCAAATCTCCGCCAAACTCCAAGGGGCCATCCTCAATCACTCTTCTCTTCCCAGCTGGTTTTTAGAAAAGTGAATAAAAATAGGTTATCCCCCAAAGCCCTACAGTGAATCCATCTCCGAGGACACCATATGTTCCCAACAGCATTGACGATGCCCTCCACATTCCCAGGCTTCTCAGAGAAAACCTTCCCCACAGCCTGTAGCTGCACATCAGAACCACCCATTTTCTTTTTCCATGCTCCGTTCATCAATGAGCCCTCTGCCTCCGACAATTTCAGAACCCCCAGCATACCTTTGAGTTCAATGGTTGCCTCTTCCGGAAGCGCCATGACCTCCCTTGCAACTTCCAAACTGTTATTGAAATGAAAAGAGACTGGTGGACAAAGGGATGGGAAAAGTGGACTATTTACAACGGGATGGATGAATGATTGGGTGGATTAGTGGTCTTGGACGTAGAAAAATGGTATGAGAAGAAAAAGGAGGATTTGGGACAGTAGAGCGGAAGAAAGAAAGGAATGATCGGTGGATTTGGGTGTGGAAATAGGGGTGAGAAGAAATGGGAAATGGATTAGAGAAAGCGAACGGATGAATGAATGGATGAATTGGTGGATTTGGACAAGAAAACAAGAATTGAGCCACTCGAAATCCTGGAGCAACAGTCCATATTCGAGACTCACTCCGAGTCGCCAGAGCTCTCTAGAGAGTCCGTGACTAGAGACTCACCTGGAGAGGCCCCGTTTTTGTATGTGTGGACATTTTAGGCACACATATAGCTACCCTGTTTTTATTCTTTAAAACCGAGTGTGACAGAGACGCAGTGGATGGGGTGGCAATGTGGAAGGCAGTCCCAGCAGCCAATGTTAGGAAAGACGTCCCAGTGCAGGTGACTCCGGTGACTAGAGCTTGCACGAGCAGGTGCAAATGAAGCACGAGGAGATGACAAACTAGCCAGCACAAGCATTCGGCTAGGCATGGAGCCGTGGCGATGATTTCAATGATGGGTGGGGTGAACGACAGTGAGCAAAGAAAGAGAGAGCAGGTGGCAGCTCCAGCTATTTAAAGAGGACAGCGATGCTTCTAGGGCATTCGGCTCTTGCTAATGAAGCTCCCAAGCAATCAGCTATGTGTCCACCTTGAGGGAGGTGAGGATGAGGATGGAGGGAGGTCGGTGGCAAGCATGAGCTGCCTGCTCCCATAGGTCAAACACTATAGCAGAGTTCACCTTTCTTTAAAATTCAAAATTACTTTTTTCAACATATCTCGAAAATCTGCAAAAATAAACTTTGTTCTACTTAAATAGTTCTACAAGAGTGCTTTAAGGACCAAAGTCCAATTTGAGTGGAAGGTGAAGAATTATAATAAAACAAAAAACCATTTCAAATTCAAATTTGGGGGAAGCTCAATTTGAAATAGGGTTTATTGAATTTATCAAATTACTTTCAAATTCATGTAACATCTTGAAAAATTCCAAAAATAGAAGTTGCTCATTTTGAAAAGTTCTAAAACCTTGATATTGACTCTTTTTAAAATTCTAAATAGATTTTGAAATCCAAGTTTAAAATCAAAGGGGGATACTTTCTTTATTTATATATTTTCAAATTTACATTAAATTTTACATTGAAACTTTGAAAACTAAAACATCAAAGTTGTACATCTTGACAAGACCTACAACTTTGCTTTTTGGCTAACCCCTATTTTTTGCTTATATTTTTAATTACACAAAAGGGGGTAAAAGAGGGGTTTGGAAATTAGGGTTTCTACATCACATGCAAGCATTGGTTTAGTTTCTACTTTAATTGGTGATTAGTTAGTGATCACACTATCATCCAAAGGCATCCTTGAGTCAACCCACACATGGTCCACCCATATGTGCATTTGGTTCAGACCAAAATTCCATTATGAAAATCATTTTAATAGCCTTCATATTTGAATTCAACTTTGAATTTGAAAGCTTGGCTCAAGCTTTGGAACTCAAACTTAAACCCACACTAGAAGATTAATTTTAGAAGTTTCACTTGAGTCCATCCGCTATCATTGCCACTAGTGTAAAACATAGTCATACACCTCAAATTACATAGGGCACAAACCAAGTATTTGAGATGTCATTCTAAATTAGGGTTTTTATTACAACACACATCACCTCAGAAACACAATCAATCTAAGAATATAAACTTATTTTAGCGAATGCATAAAAATATTGGCTAAACATAGATGCTTTTTGGAATGCATTATGATGACATGACCAATTTTAGTGTCCATAACATCAGAGATGTTACAACCTGTATCATGCTCCTCATCCTCTCCATCATAATCAGCAGCCTCATGCTCCTCGGCTGGAGCCTTGCTGGTGGTTGGCGGTGTTTCGGAGCCTTGTTGGCGGAAGGAACTTGGCGGCGGCAGCCTACAGCCTTGCATGGATCCATCAACCAGCAGAATACTCAGGAGATTTGGCGGGAAGTGGAGATTAGATGGGAGCCTCTAGAGAACCACTTGCCGATAGGAGAAACTAGAGATCCGGTGTCCTAGACCTTTGGAGCCTTGCCATGGGGGAGTGAGCCGATAGTGGGGAGAGGTGCTATCGTTGAGGCAGCTGGCCGAAGGCCAGATCCAGGGCAGGCGGGTGTCGGGCCGTAGGCAGGCGATGAGGGTGGAGGGAGGTGGCTGAGGGATTTAATGGTTGAGGGCGGGGCTGGGGTGACATCCGCATAGGTGGAGGGACTGAGGTCACCTGTACGGGAGGAGGGAGGGGCAGGCAAGGAACACAAATTTGTGTTTTCCAAATCGCGGGCTTGAGCTCGTGGATTGGTTGCTGTTGCGGGTGATACATGAATGCAAACTCATTTTTGTCTTGGGGATCACGCTGAAACACGGAAACAAACATGGCCATATAGTTTAGAGCACCGGTATATTCATTCGTACTCCATGTGTTGAGAATATCCAGCTATCAATTCCTCTCATCTCATAGTTTACACTGGATTTAATATAACGTTCTCTTGTAAAAATTTCACGTACTTGTATTGTTACACTGGCTTATTTCTCCATATTTATTCAGCAGCCGGTGGATAACGTGCCCATCATATATATAATTGTATAAATAAGCGATGTGTCGTACGCTGCCATCCGATCGAGCATAGATTGTTTTCTAATCTTGGCAATCAACGAAACTGTAGTCAACAGAAAGGTGGCCGTTGGCCATGCCACCTCCATCTGTGTCAATTTGCTTGAACACCGAGATGTCCAGGTCGAGCCCGCCATTGTCGCACTGGTCCACCACCCTGGCCACCGTGCTCGCCCCTGTCGCCCTGTTCGTCACCTGCTCAAGAAACCATTATTTCTCGGTTATGTTGCGAGTGTGAGACAAGAAGAGGCGGACAGATCGGCCCTCAACAACAGAGAGACAGAGAAGAGTGCATGCATTCGCACCTGGAGGCAGCGTCCACATGAGGGCTCGCCATGGTCACCGGCAGGGCCACAAAACGCTGTCCAGCCGTAACGCTGCCGCCACGCCAGCGGCATGTCGGCATCCCACGTAGCGCAGAACGTGCTCGCCGTCCGCATGTCCCAGTTGATTTTCTGTGGGTTGTACAGGTTGTACGTCGCTAACACGCCGTGAGCTTGCTGCGCCTTCACCCCATCAAAAGCAGCCAGAACGAACATGACCGACGCCATGACGAAGAGCAGTGACACCCTTGAGACTGCCATTATATTACTCGGAATAGTACTATTGTTCTGTAAATAGCTTGCTCAGTAGAGATGTGTGCATGCATTGGTTCTAGGGCCTTATTTATAGCTGTTGATGGCTACACTAGCTTAAAGTACAAACAGAAAAGCGATGGCTAATTAAGCTGGTGCCTAGTAGCCGTATTTAAACTTTAAGCTGTGATATGCCTAAATGGACTTGTTATCATCGTCTTGACCTGGTAAGATGTACATGCGACAAGAACGAGTATATGCTTGGTTACACAATCTATGCCTTATTACTACGTCTTACGTCAGTTATGACTTATAACAAATGAGATTGATGGTTCGTTTTTTTTAATCCGTTTTATTCAATATCTTAATAGTTACTATTCCAAATTTTTTCTCCAAATCTTAATGCTTTTGGTCGTGCCAATACTGTTGGTGCGATGAAATTAATAATATTGCCGCACCATATGTATTGGCACGACAAGAATTGCCATGTTGGTGTTTTCAATATGGAAAACCATGTCACTCACCTTGTTGGTGTGGTAGTGTTTTGTCACCCCACTAAAGGTTGCCTAATAAGACTGAATCTTAGAAAATCATAACGGTTTAATATATGCTAAGATCGTCTACAACTTTCTATTTTTTAATTTTTCTTATTTCAGGACGTTAATATGCTCAAAAAAATTAATATAAAATTTCAAGAGCATAATAATCGCATATTAGTGCTTATCGCATTAGAAAAATAATATTTTTCTGTATGATGTCAAATGAAGATAACGTTTACAGTAAAGTTGTAGCTCCCATGAGAATTATAATTTTACAGTTTTGAGTTTTGAGATTTGAGGTTATTAAGATGCTCGAAAAAATAATATAAAATTTCAGCACTATAATAATCATGTACTAGCGCTTGTCATATTACAAAAATAACACTGTTTTATGATGTCAAATGTCACACCCATATTTTAAGAACAAAATAGAATGCATAAAAGACTCATATGTGCCCCAGAAATAGTCGCACACATAAGTAGATAAATCTCAAATGTACCATTGTAGTGTTTATTACATAGCGGAACAATAATAAATCACATAGTCTTACACAAAAATGATAGCAATAAGTAAACAATGCTCTCGACGGAAACTCCACACAGGGACAGCATTGACTGGTTGACTCCAAGCCTAATACTCATAACGGTAGTCCTCATACCAATCATCATCATTAGCATAACCTAGGGTGTTGGGAAATTGCAAGAGTGAGCACATATCGTACTCAACAAGTATAACTAGGGGTTCATGAGGCTCAAATAGCTGACACTGGTTGGACTGCATTTAGCTTTTAATAGTGGATAGCATGTTTAATCATTGGATAGCAAATATCAAGGTAGCATAAATAATCCCATATCCACATGATCAATGTATACAAGAATTAAGAATAACACATATAAACAACATAATAAACCATCATTTATCATCATTAATCATGTTCATCAGTGTCCATCTATTCCGTCAGTTTTTCGGGTCGCCCGTATCCGTGGGCATGGCTAGTATACCAGATTTAACACTCCGTAGAGGTTGTACACTCCGTACCCTTTCGCCCGAGATGATCAGCCTCTTAACCCACTACCAAGGAAGGTCGGCAGGGATCACTATGAAGCCTTTCAAAAGTTCGTCTAACATGTTAGGGCCGTAAGGTTTCCTTTGCGCGCAGATATAGATACCCCCCTCCAAATGGCACAATGACGCGCAGCCTATACACATAGGGACAGGGGCTCGCACTATACCCAAAACGGTTCAGCCCCTCTGCCCTTTCGGGTAACCTCTAACAAGCTAGAAAAGGTCTTCATACTGAGCTAAAGCCAGAGCCATATAGCCCTCATGGTTGTACGAGTTGTCCCAGCTTTTGCCAAGGGATAAGTCCTTATGGAGGGTCAAGATCAATCCAGCAAAAGCCAGAGTTCTTTCCACCCTTTATATTCAAGTTGCTAGATAGCTTATTTTATTGTTTATTGTATATTCAAAAATTCATGTTACAAGATCATGGATTAATAATCAAGCACTAGCAAGAACTACCCACATGCATATCCAAATAGGTAACAAGGAATTCAGGATAACAATCATCTATGATTTTTGCTAAGGTCATCAAGGTGAACACATGCATATGATATATGTATTAAAAGTGTGTAGGTAACAAGGATGATCCCAAGTTATACTTGCCTTGATCAAAGCTCTCCTGAGCCTGCTGGTCTTCAAAGGCTTTGTCTTGATCACCAACGTACGGCTCACCGTCTATTCCCAAACATCAATCAACAACACGCAATCCAATGCAGACAATCATACACAAAGCAAAAAAATTATAATTAGAACATTACACCAACAGTTAGAAATCAAAGATAAAAGTTTATAAAAGGAATCTATGCATCGCTACGATCACACGGACGTAAAGTTCACAAAAATCGGAATTAAAATGGAAAAGTTATGATTTTTCTAAGATTTCCTATAGATAAATAATTAATTAAATGCTACTGCAGAATTAAAAAGTTTCAAAACAGTGAACAAATACTTTTAACATGTAGAGCTCGCAAAAATGAATCCAACGAAATTTGAATGGACCAAAACGGAGTTAAAATGAGTATTTTATGAGCAAAATACTTTGAATGGCAATTCTGTAATTATTAGAAAGCGTATTTTAGCTTAAGCCGACCGGAATACGTCTTCAAAACTGAAAAACGCAATCCGCCAACGCGCCAGGGACCGCGGGTTGGATACTCCAAAAGTTCAGGGTCTCTTAATGAAAATGTGCTGCCGAACGGGTACGTTTCTTTCTGAACCCTTCATCTCCAATCGGGCGGCTCAGATACATCAGAACCGAACCCGGCCGGCCGGCCGCCGGAGGCAAAGGCACGACGCGGTGGCGTGCCATGGCTGGGAGCCCGAGCTCGCCGGAGACAACGAATCCGATGATTCAGAACGCCAAACAACGAAAGAAAACACCAGGCGAACGAGAAGCTCACCACGAACTCGCCTAGCCACTTGGTTTGCGTTGAGGAGAAGTAGAACGTGCTCGCTGCGGTGGCGGCTTGGTTTCGGTCTCGGTGAGATCCAATCGAGCTCGAATAGGGCACCTAGGGTTTGGTTTCTTGGGTTTGGATGCAAAAGGAGTCCGCGGCTCCGGGGAAAGAGCTTTATAGAGCCTCGGTTAGCGCCAAACGGCAAGGAAATCCCAGAGTTCTCGCGATACGGGTCGGATTCCAGCTCGCGTCTGGCTCGGTGCGGAGCGAGGAAGATGGAGGTGCTGCCATGTGGGTCCGCAGTGTCGGTGAGAGAAGGGAGGGAGAAAGGAAGAGCGCTTGGGCTGGTGCTTGCTGGCCTGCGAGTTGGGCTAGGGGAGGGGAGGTGGGGCGGGGAACGCTGGTGAGCTGGGTTGGCCGAGAGCCTCCGGGTAATCCTTCTCTCTTTTTTTTCTTTGTTTTCTGTTTTCTTTTCCAAAAACCTTTTCCAAATAAAATTTTGAAAGCAAATAAATTCTAGCCAAAGGCAATCAACGCAAAATGAAATATGCTTCAGCATGAATGCATAAACAAGTTACTATACTTTATGTTTGATTTTAATTTCAATAAAATTTATTTCTTTACTACATTAAATGTTCACAAAAATACTTAAATAAATCAAATTAATTTCTATTAATTGAAAACAAATTTTTGGGTGTTACAAATTCTACCCCCCTTAAAAGAATCTCGTCCTCGAGATTGAAAGGTGTTTACTCAAACAAATATGAGTATGACCTCCTCAGATCATCCTCTCTTTCCCAAGTTGCCTCTGCTTGTGAATACTGATTCCATTGCACTTTGCACATTTTAATAACCTGACTTCTGGTGACTCTCTCAGCCGTCTCCAATATTCTGACCCGATACTCTTCATAAGTGAGATCACCTTTAACAGAAAGCTCTTCCAATGGTATTTGTTCCTCAGGTACACGCAAACACTTATTAAGTTGTGACACATGGAACACATCATGCACACTAGATAAACTTTCAGGCAACTGTAACTGATACGCTACTTCTCCACACCTTTGCAAAACTTTAAACGGACCAACATACCTTGGAGCTAGCTTTCCTTTCATATTAAACCTCTTCACACTCCGCATAGGTGACACCTTCAGATAGACATAATCACCTTCCTCGAAAGCTAGTTCTCTCCTACGTGTATCTGCATAACTTTTCTGACGAGATTGAGCAACTCTCAGATTATCCCAGATAGTCCGCACTTGTTGTTCTGCATGTCTAAGCACATCCGTACCAAACACCTGAGTCTCCCAGTTTGATTCCAAAACAAAGGTGTTCTACACTTACGACCATATAATGCTTCAAACGGTGCCATTTTAAAACTTTGCTGATAACTATTGTGGTAGGAAAACTCGGCATATGGCAAACTCTTATCCCAACTGGATCCATACTGCAAGGCACAAGCTCTTAACATGTCCTCCAGTATCCGATTGATCCTCTCAGTCTGTCCATCCGTCAGTGGATGATATGCTATACTAAAATTCAACTTTGTCCCCAAGGAATCATGCACTGCTTTCCAAAAAGTAGAGGTAAACTGAGTTCCTCTATCAGATACAATCTTCTTAGGCACTCCATGGAAGCATACTATTCTCTCCATATACAACTCTGCTAATCGAGCTCCTGAATCAGTGGTTTTGACTGGCAAGAAGTGAGCAACTTTAGTTAATCGATCCACTATTACCCATATTGAATCATATCCTCTCTATGTACGAGGCAAACCCACTATGAAATCCATACCTACATCTTCCCACTTCCATTCAGGTATCTTCATTGGTTGCAATAATCCAGCTAGCCTCCGATGTTCAGCTTTCACTCGCTGACAAGTATCTGTTGATGCAAAAGCTGATCTGCAAACACAAAGGGCTAATACCCGATTCAAACGTTAAGGCGTGCTAGCCGATTTGACCTTACTATCGGCAAAGGTGATAACTCGAACACTTTGGTCCCGACAACAGCGACGCGCCCGGATGTCACGGCCAAGAGGTATTCACGCGGAACTCGAGAATACGCCGAGCTTAAGTCGATGAATTCCTAAGAACTCGTAGGAAAAAGGAAAATATGACAAAGTCTTCAAAAAAGTAGATGCTGGAATATGATTAAAAACTTGTGTTTGATTGATTGATAGATTATTCATTACAAGGCCCTAGGGTCTATATTTATACACTGCTCAAAGAGCTACAATCAGACACGACTAGGACTCGAATTCCAAATTAAACAGAATCCGTATACAAAACGAATTTAAATAACTAAGGAAAACATAAAACTATCCCCTTGTAACCGACCAGGACACCGCCACAGATCAATCGGCAATCTCCACGCTTTCCTTCAGAGTCATCGGCAGACCTCCTGTTATGGCCATCGGCAAACACTAATACTGATCATCGGTAAGAACACGTCACCACCTCTGGACTTAGTCAAATTCAATCGTCTCTTTATCGGCAATCTGTGGCAGAACCTCCTAAGTGTTTGGGCCCACCGACACCTGTCATTGTCCTAAGGACCTCTGACGGTGATGCCGGGAGTCCTCCCACTTTAGAAGTCCGATGAGCATGGCTGGGCGCTCATACCACTGCTACCTGTGGCGTACCAAGCTGGCTCGTCCTGACCACTGGTAATGGTCAAACAACGAGAACTGTTTCTTCTCGCCTTTACAGGATAGCAAGTGGCCACTTTAACACCAGGATCATTCGTTGCGAAGATAAAGCAGTAACTCAACAACACAGACCAAAATAATATTTCAGAATGAAACAGCGGAAGTATTACATAACTTAATTTACAAAAGGAGTTCTTCCAAATAGTAGAGTGTTATTACAAGCCTGGTCCAGCGGAGCAACTGAAACTTTAATATAGACAGAACAAAATTACAGACCCTGCCCATGGGTCACGCTTACTCTTCTTCGTCGTCAACCTCGACGACGGTCACACAACAGGGTCCGAAACAAGTCGGCTCCTGAGCTTCACCTGCAACAGGGGTATTGAAACCCTGAGTACGGGAGTACTCAGCAAGACTTATCCGACGGGAAAATAGGAGAATTTAGGGATGCAGGCTTAAGGTAGACAAGGGGTGGCTGAGCAAGGAGCCAAAGTGTTTTGCGGAAAAGCTTACTAGTAGTGCATCCTTATTTTCAAGTTTTACCCTGAATTCCTCCCTCGCAGAGGCAGAAGAATTCGAGGATAGTCTAACTAGTTGTTCCCCACAGACGAATCCGTGAGTTCCTAGTCCTATCATTAAGTATTATTTATTGATGGCCATAGCTTCATGTCGCTATGAGTCCGGGAATTGGGATCCGAACCTCATGAGACATTTTCCCTTTTCTCATGTTATCATTCAGTTGCATATTTAACTACGATGAGGGTCGAAGGAATTGAGTCTCCCAATCGGGGAGCAACGACGATTCGAATCGCTTAGCAATCCAGCTGGAGTTCCTAACCACCCGACATATGTAGAACTAAATCTTGCATATGTCAACCCAAATCAAGCTCTCCCCAAATCTGACCAGGTTCGCGGCACCCGAGAGCACAGTACTCCACCATCCTACAGCCGATCTAGATGTTTTCCGGTCATCTCAGATCCGTAAGGTGGGTACACACTACTCTCGCCATCTTTCCACTCCCAGTGCGCGAGTAGCTGTTCGCGTCGAGGGATCACAAGACTGGGCTTACCGTAGGCAAGTGGCTAGTACTATAAATTCTCAACCCAGCAGGCCATCAACGGACCGGTCCTTAACCGACACAGTTGGAGACACTACTTTAAGACTCCATTCTTAAAGCAAGTCCACCGACCGGTCTCGAGTTGAAACATCATTGGCCATAAGTGTATCCCACAACAACCCTTCAAACTTTCTTGTTTGAAAACCTAACTAGTAGCAGGGCTAAGCATCGCTACGCAGTTTTAAAATAAAACAGGTGTCAAGGACAGGATATAGATATCAAGGTAGTAAATGCAGCAAGTAGGTTAACCCAATTCTCATCTACTTAATGCAGCATTTTCAATTCATAAGTGATAAAAGATTTAAAACATCCAAGGAGGGGTTAATGCATCCGGGGCTTGCCTTGGTTGCAGGGCAGAGAGGGACCCTCGGAGACTTCCCAAGTCTCGGATCCGACTTCCTCGAACGGAGCACCGACCTCGGGGTTCGGTTCAACGGGCGCTCCTTCGGTCACGGACACTATACGCAAAATGATGAATGCTTATGATATGCGTATGGCAATTATGCAAGATGGACCGAATTAAGTACAATTTGCCTTTTTAATGTAATACAGAATTGTTACTAAATAAAGTTGTTTAATAACTTAATATTTTTACCAAAGAGGTTTCATCTATAAACTAAGACTTTACTTAATTCATAATTATCTTACATTAAGTAATTATTAAACCTATTTACCTTAATTAATTTTTAATTAATTACTAATGACAGTAATTAAGCATTAAGGCTAAACAATAATTAAATGCCAAAGGTCATTAGGGTTAATGACCTCAGGTCATCACACAATCCCAAAATCACTCAACTCTAATTATGAAGATTTAGTTAATCACTATTTACTTATTTTGGAATGATTAATTAAATACTAAATAAGGGTTTATTAACTTTTTAACCAAACCTTATCCAAATGCCACCAAATTTTGGGTGGAGCCAGGGAATAATATTCAGAGGCTCCCCATAATTTTTGGTGATTTTTGGACATACAATTAAATTATTAAAATTCATACAAGTTTTATTTGCTAATTAAAAGGGCAAATTTTTACAGACATGTAAACTACCAGAAAACAGAACTTAATATTTTTCTTGGGTTCTACTTACCTCAGAGAGCCTACACAAAAATTTCCACGATTTTTGGATTAGCACACAATTAATCACATAATTTCAAACATCAAGCAATTTTAATCAAAAAGGAAAAAGAAAAGCAACACTGCTGCGCAGGCGGCCCACGGGGGCACGGCCCAAATCGGCCTGGGAGCAACCTCCCGCGCGGACTGCGCGCGCCGCGGCCCACAACCGCGCTGCGCAGGCGGCCCACAGGCTCGGCCCACACCCGCGCTGTGCGCGCCGCCCCTCCTCTCACGTGGACACTGACGAGCGGGCCCCGCTCGTCAGTTCCATCTCCCTCGCACCCGGCGGCCTTGCCGCGCTCTCGGTCGCCGCTGGCGAGGTTCAAGCCCCACACCAGGGTGCGCATCAGTTGCGCTTCGACCTTGCGACCCCATAGGTACAACTCGAGGACACTCTACCGTTCTCTTCCTTCCTCGGCCACGCGAATGGCGGGCGGCCACCCTGGCCGGCCGTAGACCGGTCCTCGGGGCTTGGTAGAGCACAAACCAACAGGTTCGGGAGGGCCAGGAAGGAATGGGGATCATGGTGCTCACACCACCACGGCGGAAGACACAACAGAGAAGCTTGGCGACGGTGGCCGTGCAGTCGGGCGGCGCCCCGGCTCCGGTGAGGTCGTCTCGGTGGCCCTGTTCATGTCCAAGGAGGGAAAACGAGCGCATGAGCACCGGGGAAACAAGAAGAGCTCGAAACGACCGCCTTCAAGGCGTGGTACCGACTGGAGCAGCGTGTCCACGTGAAGGATTCCTCGGCGGTGACCCTGGCCGGAGTTGGAGAAGAGGGGGGGTGTTCCGGCGATTGAGTGGACTAGGGAGTGAGCTCGGAGGTGCACTGGGTTCGCAAGGAGGTGGCGGATGCTATGGACCGGTCAATTTGGCTCGGGAAGGATTGGTTGCGGTGAATTGAAAAGAGAAGCTCGTCGGGTTCTCTGGCTCAGAACAGAGGAAACGCGCGGCGGCGCCCACGCTGGTGCTCAAAGGGGAGAAGGAGATGAGCCAAGGGCGTCCACGTTGCCTGGCGACGCAGGCAAGCAGGCAGCTGCGTGCCCGCACGGGCGCTCGCGGTGCTGCGCGCACGGCGGCCGCGTTGGACAGGGAGCCGGTGATCCCTATCGGGTCACTGTAGCAACCCTTATCCCCTCTTTTCTGGATTTTGCGAAATTCAACCGAAATTTGAACTGGAGTCAAATTTGTGTCAAAACAAAAGTTGTTCCAAATTTTATAAGCTACAAAACATGTTTTGGTGACCAGAGCTGATTTTGAGTGTAACAGGGTGAATTTGGCCAAACAGTTTGAAAATCAAACTCAAATCAAAGAAATTCCAAATTTTTGAATTGGGGCAAAACAGAATTTCCAAAATTACTTTTGATTTTGCATAACAACTTGAAAAACTCCCAACATGAAAGTTGCTCAACTTTTTGTGTTCTACAACTTTCATGTTGACCACTTTTCAAAATTCCAAATGGATTTTGAATTGGAGGTTTAAGTTGGAAAAGGGGACACTTTCTCGAAACCTGTATTTTCAAAATTACTTTGAATTTTGTATTGAAACTTCAAAAACTCAAAACACCAAAGTTGTACATCTTGCCAAGATCTACAACTTTGCTTTTAAACTCAACCTCAAATTTTGCTTAGTTTTTGAATTAAACAAAAAGGGGCAAAATCTAGGATCCAGAAATCAGGGTTTTTTCCCCCCTTAGCTTTTCGGAAAACTTCCACCCTAGGGTTTTAGCAACCACACAAGCAACAACACATCACAGAAGCACACTCTACTTCCCTAAGCTCAAGCAATCAAAGTAAACTTATTTTAAGTTGATGCATACTAATGTGCTTTAACAATTATGCTTTGCAATGCTTATGATGACATGATCCGTTTTTAGTAACCGTAACATCAGGGATGTTACAGCCCTTCCCCCTTAAAGAAATCTCGTCCCCGAGATTTAAAACCTTAGGGTAAGTAATGGAAAAGGAAATTTGTCAAAACTCTTTCATCTTCAACTTTTCCATAAGGCAAGGAGTTGGGGAAAATACTTCATTATATGCATATATGTACATTAAGTACATGGCTTTGGTGACTCTTTTTCTTCACTGGAGTACATTCTCTGATTATCATGTGCTATCCTGAAGGGAAGCATGGAATTCAGGAAAATTCTCTAGCAAGTAATCTTCAGATTCCCAGGTGGCTTCTTCCTCAGAGTGCTGACTCCATTGTACCTTATACCATTTGGTGGTCGTCCTTCGAGTAACTCTAGCTTTTTGATCCAGTACTCGGATAGGATATTCCGAATAAGTTAGATCTGGTTCAAGCTTTACATCTTCAATATCTTGAACTCGATCTGGTATCCGAAGACACTTTTTCAGTTGAGACACATGGAACACATTATGTACCCCGGATAATCGTTCGGGCAGTTTAAGGCGGTAAGCGACTTGTCCACATCGGTCAATAATTGGAAATGGACCAATGTAACGAGGCGCTAACTTGCCTTTAACACCAAAACGATTTACTCCTTTCATTGGGGATACTTTCAAATACACATGATCACCTTTGGCGAACTTCAATGGTCGACGTCTTTTATCAGCGTAACTTTTCTGTCGGGACTGAGCAACTTTCAAATTATTTTGGATTTGTTTCACTTTGTTCTCAGTCTCTTTCACTAAGTCAACTCCGAAGAACCATCTTTCTCCAGGTTCTGACCAGTGTAACGGAGTTCGACATCGGCGACCATACAGTGCCTCAAAGGGAGCCATTTTGATACTCTCCTGATAGCTATTATTGTAGGAAAATTCTGCTAGAGGCAAGCAGTCATCCCATTTATCTGGAAAATTCAGGGCACAAGATCTCAATAGATCTTCTAGGGTTTGATTCACCCTTTCAGTTTGCCCACCAGTTTGAGGGTGGTAGGCTGTACTGTATAAAAGCTTAGTGCCCAGGGACTCATGTAAACATTTCCAGAATTGGGAGACAAATTGTGTGCCTCTATCCGACACGATTGTCTTTGGCACTCCATGCAGACTTAAAATACGGTCAAAATAAATCTTAGCATAGGTGGAGGCAGGATATAATAGCTTTACCGGCAGAAAATGTGCTGTTTTGGTGAGACGATCTACTATGACCCAAATGGAATCAAAGCCCTTGGCCGTTTTGGGCAATCCTACTATGAAATCCATACTTATGTCATCCCATTTCCATGCGGGGATAGGCAAAGGTTGCAACTCCCCAGCGGATTTGAGATGAATGGCTTTGACCTTTCGACAGGTGTCACATTGGGCCACATAGCGAGCTATTTCTATCTTCATTTTCGTCCACCAAAACCTTTGCTTCAGGTCCTGATACATCTTATTGCTTCCCGGATGAATAGAATACCTCGTGGTATGAGCTTCATCTAGGATTTGTTGACGTAGCTCAGGTACCTTTGGAACCACTAACCGGTTCTTGAACCAGATTACTCCCGCCTCATCCACCTTAAAGTCTGTGAGTGCTCTATTAGAAATCTTCTCCTTAAGATGTCTCATGCCTTTGTTTTCTCTTTGTGCCTTTATGATTTGAGCCTCGAGATTGAAATCAATCTTTAAATTGGAGAGGCTCCCTTGGGAAATCATTTCTATTCCCAAGTTCTCTAGCTCTTGGCACAAAGTTATATCCCTAGGCTTCACTGTTAAGCAATTACAGTGAGCCTTACGACTGAGGGCATCCGCTACTACATTTGCCTTGCCAGGGTGATAATGCACCTCAAGGTCGTAATCTTTAATTAGTTCTAGCCACCTTCGCTGGCGCATATTAAGCTCAGCTTGAGTAAAGATATATTTCAAGCTTTTGTGATCTGTATATAGATGACATGTGTTTCCCAACAAATAATGACGCCAGATCTTTAATGCATGTACCACGGCGGCTAGTTCGAGATCATGGGTCGGGTAATTCTCTTCATGAGGTTTGAGTTGCCTGGAAGCATATGCAATTACGCGACCCTCCTGCATCAGCACACAGCCTAACCCGATTCCTGATGCGTCACAATATACATCAAAGGGTTTTTCAATGTCTGGCTGGGCTAAGACAGGTGCAGTTGTCAACAACTTTTTCAGAGTTTGAAAAGCTTGCTCACATTGGGGTGACCAAACAAATTTTGTTTGATTTTTGAGCAAGGTTGTGATTGGTTTGGCGACTCTGGAAAAGTCCGGGATAAAACGACGGTAATATCCCGCCATGCCCAGAAAACTACGGACCTCATGTACCGTAGTCGGGGGTTTCCAATTCAACACATCTTCTACCTTGCCTGGGTCTACAGCGACTCCTTCCGCTGATAACACATGACCCAGGAAATGAACTTTGTCCAGCCAGAACTCACATTTGCTGAACTTGGCATATAGCTGATGCTCCCTGAGACGGGTCAGCACGATTCTCAAGTGTTCAGCATGCTCCTTTTTAGTTTTGGAGTAAATCAAGATGTCATCGATGAAGACGACCACAAATTTGTCTAGTTCTGGCATAAAGACAGAGTTCATCAAGTACATAAAATGGGCCGGTGCGTTAGTCAACCCAAAGGACATCACCAAGTATTCATACAACCCGTAACGGGTTGTGAAAGCAGTCTTGGGCACATCTTCCGGCCTAATCTTAATTTGATGGTACCCTGATCTCAAATCAATTTTTGAGAACACTTTGGCCCCCGCTAGCTGGTCAAACAGTAAGTCAATGCGGGGCAATGGGTACTTATTCTTAATCGTCACCTCATTTAGGGGACGATAATCAACACACAGCCTTAACGTGTGATCTTTCTTTTTCACGAACAAGGCTGGGCAACCCCATGGAGAAGAACTAGGCTGAATAAAACCCTTCTGCAACAACTCTTGTAATTGGGTTTTTAATTCGGCCAGCTCTTTCGGTGCCATTCTATAGGCCCTTCGAGATATTGGGGCCGTTCCCGGTTTCAATTCTATACTGAATTGTACATCCCGGTCCGGAGGCAGACCTGGTAAGTCTTCAGGAAATACATCCGGGAAATCTCGAACTACCGGGATATCTTTAACTTCAGACACATTAGCGGCATGAACTTGCCCAATTGTCCGTTTGGGAGTAACTAATTGGATTAGCAAGTAAGAATTCTCATTGGGCAATGGGATTTTAATGGTTCGGTGCAAAGTGTCTAGCACAACCCCTCGTTGCGCCATCCAGTTCATGCCTAAGATAACATCAATTTCTTGGTCCTTAAGAACAATCATGCTAGTAGGAAAATTGTGCCCACCAAATTCGATGGGTACTTGGTGAACCATTTCTTTAGACATCAGCCGTCCTCCTGGCGACTGTATATAAAAATGATCTTGTGTTTCCCCAATGGGTATACCATGCTTTAACACAAAGGTGCGATTGATAAATGTATGGGATGCACCAGAATCAAAGAGCATTAAAGCAGGATGCTTCGCAACAGGAAACGTACCCATCATCACTGGTTCACCCTCTGGAATCGTCTCCACTTCAGTATGGAAGACTTGCCCTGTCTTCTTTACCGGTCTACCTTTCTGTACCTGTTGCCCTTTTTGAACCCCAGTTCTGAACTGACCCTGCTGGGGTTGGCCCATAGGTGGCCTTGGAAAGGTAGGGTTGGTTTGGCGGGGAAAAGGGCACTCTTTAGAGAAATGCCCAGGCTTACCACAATTGAAGCAAGGGTAATTGTGGCTGGGCGGAGCAGTAGGGCGAACACCCGGGGCGTTCGGCTGGCGTGGTGCAAAAGCGATGGCAGTAGGTCGAGAATATACCTGCTGCCCAGGTCTGTACTGTGGAGGGGAGAAAGGACCACGATAAGGTAACGGCGTTTGGAAACGTCCGTGGCCCTGTGGATGATAAATGATCCTCTGGCGCTTTTGACCGCGACCAGAGAAAGAAGAGGAAGCAGCCTTCTTCTTGGCTTCCTTATGTTTCCTATTCTTTTCCTCTGAGGCGATAGCAATATTTACCGCCTCATAGAAAGTAGCATTTTGGCATGTGGTCATCATGGTCTGAAGTTTAGTATTTAGACCACGCATGAAACAGGCTTTCCTCTTTCTGTCAGTGTTCACATGATCCGTGGCATATTGAGAAAGATGATTAAACCTTGCCACGTATTCCATAACACTTTTGTCGCCTTGCTGCAAGGCGAGAAACTCTTCGGCCTTCATGGCCATGAGCCCTTCGGGGATGTAGTGGGCGCGGAACGCATCCCTAAACTCGGTCCAGGTAACTTGGTGTCCGGGAGCTTGAATAGCTAAGAAGTTCTCCCACCATGCACCTGCAGCTCCCCGAAGCTGCTGGGCTGCAAATAAGGGTTTCTGAGTTTCTGAACACTGAATTAAACTGAACTTATGCTCCATAGTTCGGAGCCAGTCATCCGCTTCTAAAGGCTCATCGGCCTTAGTGAACACCGGGGGCCTGGTCTCGGTGAAATCTACATATCGAGCCTCTCCATCCCCGTTGCGCGGTGCCCTGAAGTTTGAAGCAGGGTGTGTTTGACGCTGGGCTAGCTCGCGCAGCAAGCGAGCGTTGTCAGTTGTGGCACTTAACAGGACAGCAATGGCGTCAGCCAAAGAAGGTGGAGCAGGTGGAGGGTTGGGGATATCATCCCCTCCCTGGGATGTCCCAGCTCCATCGGATCCGCGAGTACGCATCGGCATCTGTTACAAGAATCGTAGATACCTGTTACCACGTAGAATTCATAACACAGAACATATCTTACATTCACTTATTAAACATTAGTTAGATACACACCAAGAGTAAGCAAGTTCAACTTCTCAAACCGAAAGAAAACTTATATTACAAACCCGAACCCCACTACGGCAAGCTAAGACCCCTACAACGACGTTGCCCTCGGTTTCACCGAACTAATCGGTGTGGCCAGAGCTGTAGCCCGGGTCGTCGTTGCCATCATCTTGATTACCCCCTGGGTTGTGATCATCGGGGTCGGACTCCTCTTCACCACTGAGGCCTGGATCGGGTTCTCCATCGTCTGCCAACTCGCCATCCGTATCCATTTCTCCTTCGCCGGGAGGTGGGTGGAGTTGATGATACAGATCAAATGCAATATCACGATATTGCATAGCCAGATCATTGACTGTATCTAAGTGATATGCCAGCTCCAGTTTCTCCAGCTGGAGCTGGTCCTCTCGTTGCCACGCGACATCCCGTTGTGCGGTGACCGTGGCCGCCATCTTCACATACAAATCCTTAAGATACTTTGCCTTGCCCAACTTTGCGTTCATCCTAGTTAGCTCATGCCTATGGGTGCTCCTAGCTTCTTCCTCTCGGGCAATGGCTGCATTCCGCTCCTCCACCATCCGGGACAACATGGCTTCACAGTTTTCCGTAGCTTGTTTTTCTTTGGCCAGTTGAGCTTTGAGTTTGCCAATCTCCATAACATTGTACATTCTCTCTCGCATCACCTCAGTCAACTCGGCGGACAGCCTGTCCACCTCCTGCTGAGGCGGGGTACGGCTACTACTGGCTTGATCACTGCGTGGAGCTAGCTGATGTCGGGGAACTCCTTTTGGACCCGTCCGCTTACGCGGGGTCTGCTTCTGACGAGCCATCCTGTAGAGGGTAAGTTTAGATGAGTAAAAGAGACCTTAAAGGTTAGCAAGAATAGGATTGATTCTATTCACCCAACCCAAACAAGGAGGAAGGAACTTAACCAGTTAATACGTTATGATGCATGCACGAACTTACGATTCCTACTAACAATTCGTAACGATATTACTTTAAACTTTTACAACATAGGGCAATACCTTAGGTTGCTCCTCCAAACCACTTCAAAAATTCTAAGAAAACCTATAGACAGGGGTAGGTTAGGATTAAGCACTTGGACTCAAAATAAGCAGGTTCATAGTATTAATTCCAAACGAATTTTTGAAGTTTTTCAAAAGGTTCAGCAGTCATCTTAGCAACGAATGCTCTGATACCAGCTGTGGCAGAACCCCCTAAGTGTTTGGGCCCACCGACACCTGCCATTGTCCTAAGGACCTCTGACGGTGATGCCGGGAGTCCTCCCACTTTAGAAGTCCGATGAGCCTTACTGTGTGCTCATTCCACTGCTACCTGTGGCGTACCAAGCTGATTCGTCCTGACCACTGATAATGGTCAAACAATGAGAACTGTTTCGTCTCGCCCTTACAGGATAGCAAGTGGCCACTTTAACACCAGGATCATTCGTTGCGAAGATAAAGCAGTAACTCAACAACACAGACCAAAATAATATTTCAGAATGAAACAGCGGAAGTATTACATAACTTAATTTACAAAAGGAGTTCTTCCAAATAGTAGAGTGTTATTACAAGCCTGGTCCAGCGGAGCAACTGAAACTTTAATATAGACAGAACAAAATTACAGACCCTGCCCATGGGTCACGCTCACTCTTCTTCGTTGTCAACCTCAACGACGGTCACACAACAGGGTCCGAAATAAGTCGGCTCCTGAGCTTCACCTGCAACAGGGGTATTGAAACCCTGAGTACGGGAGTACTCAGCAAGACTTATCCGACGGGAAAAGAGGAGAATTTAGGGATGCAGGCTTAAGGTAGACAAGGGGTGGCTGAGCAAGGAGCCAAAGTGTTTTGCGGAAAAGCTTACTAGTAGTGCATCCTTATTTTCAAGTTTTACCCTGAATTCCTCCCTCGCAGAGGCAGAAGAATTCGAGGATAGTCTAACTAGTTGTTCCCCACAGACGAATCCGTGAGTTCTTAGTCCTAGCATTAAGTATTATTTATTGATGGCCATAGCTTCATGTCGCTATGAGTCCGGGAATTGGGATCCGAACCTCATGAGACATTTTCCCTTTTCTCATGTTATCATTCAGTTGCATATTTAACTACGATGAGGGTCGAAGGAATTGAGTCTCCCAATCGGGGAGCAACGACGATTCGAATCGCTTAGCAATCCAGCTGGAGTTCCTAACCACCCGACATATGTAGAACTAAATCTTGCATATGTCAACCCAAATCAAGCTCTCCCCAAATCTGACCAGGTTCGCGGCACCCGAGAGCACAGTACTCCACCATCCTACAGCCGATCTAGATGTTTTCCGGTCATCTCAGATCCGTAAGGTGGGTACACACTACTCTCGCCATCTTTCCACTCCCAGTGCGCGAGTAGCTGTTCGCGTCGAGGGATCACAAGACTGGGCTTACCGTAGGCAAGTGGCTAGTACTATAAATTCTCAACCCAGCAGGCCATCAACGGACCGGTCCTTAACCGACACAGTTGGAGACACTACTTTAAGACTCCATTCTTAAAGCAAGTCCACCGACCGGTCTCGAGTTGAAACATCATTGGCCATAAGTGTATCCCACAACAACCCTTCAAACTTTCTTGTTTGAAAACCTAACTAGTAGCAGGGCTAAGCATCGCTACGCAGTTTTAAAATAAAACAGGTGTCAAGGACAGGATATAGATATCAAGGTAGTAAATGCAGCAAGTAGGTTAACCCAATTCTCATCTACTTAATGCAGCATTTTCAATTCATAAGTGATAAAAGATTTAAAACATCCAAGGAGGGGTTAATGCATCCGGGGCTTGCCTTGGTTGCAGGGCAGAGAGGGACCCTCGGAGACTTCCCAAGTCTCGGATCCGACTTCCTCGAACGGAGCACCGACCTCGGGGTTCGGTTCAACGGGCGCTCCTTCGGTCACGGACACTATACGCAAAATGATGAATGCTTATGATATGCGTATGGCAATTATGCAAGATGGACCGAATTAAGTACAATTTGCCTTTTTAATGTAATACAGAATTGTCACTAAATAAAGTTGTTTAATAACTTAATATTTTTACCCAAGAGGTTTCATCTGTAAACTAAGACTTTACTTAATTCATAATTATCTTACATTAAGTAATTATTAAACCTATTTACCTTAATTAATTTTTAATTAATTACTAATGACAGTAATTAAGCATTAAGGCTAAACAATAATTAAATGCCAAAGGTCATTAGGGTTAATGACCTCAGGTCATCACACAATCCCAAAATCACTCAACTCTAATTATGAAGATTTAGTTAATCACTATTTACTTATTTTGGAATGATTAATTAAATACTAAATAAGGGTTTATTAACTTTTTAACCAAACCTTATCCAAATGCCACCAAATTTTGGGTGGAGCCAGGGAATAATATTCAGAGGCTCCCCATAATTTTTGGTGATTTTTGGACATACAATTAAATTATTAAAATTCATACAAGTTTTATTTGCTAATTAAAAGGGCAAATTTTTACAGACATGTAAACTACCAGAAAACAGAACTTAATATTTTTCTTGGGTTCTACTTACTTCAGAGAGCCTACACAAAAATTTCCACGATTTTTGGATTAGCACACAATTAATCACATAATTTCAAACATCAAGCAATTTTAATCAAAAAGGAAAAAGAAA
Source organism: Sorghum bicolor (assembly GCF_000003195.3). Classification (NCBI taxonomy): domain Eukaryota; kingdom Viridiplantae; phylum Streptophyta; class Magnoliopsida; order Poales; family Poaceae; genus Sorghum; species Sorghum bicolor. Next base: position 39,094,405 of record NC_012874.2, on the reverse strand, counting down.
AGCAACACTGCTGCGCAGGCGGCCCACGGGGGCACGGCCCAAATCGGCCTGGGAGCAACCTCCCGCGCGGACTGCGCGCGCCGCGGCCCACAACCGCGCTGCGCAGGCGGCCCACAGGCTCGGCCCACACCCGCGCTGTGCGCGCCGCCCCTCCTCTCACGTGGACACTGACGAGCGGGCCCCGCTCGTCAGTTCCATCTCCCTCGCACCCGGCGGCCTTGCCGCGCTCTCGGTCGCCGCTGGCGAGGTTCAAGCCCCACACCAGGGTGCGCATCAGTTGCGCTTCGACCTTGCGACCCCATAGGTACAACTCGAGGACACTCTACCGTTCTCTTCCTTCCTCGGCCACGCGAATGGCGGGCGGCCACCCTGGCCGGCCGTAGACCGGTCCTCGGGGCTTGGTAGAGCACAAACCAACAGGTTCGGGAGGGCCAGGAAGGAATGGGGATCATGGTGCTCACACCACCACGGCGGAAGACACAACAGAGAAGCTTGGCGACGGTGGCCGTGCAGTCGGGCGGCGCCCCGGCTCCGGTGAGGTCGTCTCGGTGGCCCTGTTCACGTCCAAGGAGGGAAAACGAGCGCATGAGCACCGGGGAAACAAGAAGAGCTCGAAACGACCGCCTTCAAGGCGTGGTACCGACTGGAGCAGCGTGTCCACGTGAAGGATTCCTCGGCGGTGACCCTGGCCGGAGTTGGAGAAGAGGGGGGGTGTTCCGGCGATTGAGTGGACTAGGGAGTGAGCTCGGAGGTGCACTGGGTTCGCAAGGAGGTGGCGGATGCTATGGACCGGTCAATTTGGCTCGGGAAGGATTGGTTGCGGTGAATTGAAAAGAGAAGCTCGTCGGGTTCTCTGGCTCAGAACAGAGGAAACGCGCAGCGGCGCCCACGCTGGTGCTCAAAGGGGAGAAGGAGATGAGCCAAGGGCGTCCACGTTGCCTGGCGACGCAGGCAAGCAGGCAGCTGCGTGCCCGCACGGGCGCTCGCGGTGCTGCGCGCACGGCGGCCGCGTTGGACAGGGAGCCGGTGATCCCTATCGGGTCACTGTAGCAACCCTTATCCCCTCTTTTCTGGATTTTGCGAAATTCAACCGAAATTTGAACTGGAGTCAAATTTGTGTCAAAACAAAAGTTGTTCCAAATTTTATAAGCTACAAAACATGTTTTGGTGACCAGAGCTGATTTTGAGTGTAACAGGGTGAATTTGGCCAAACAGTTTGAAAATCAAACTCAAATCAAAGAAATTCCAAATTTTTGAATTGGGGCAAAACAGAATTTCCAAAATTACTTTTGATTTTGCATAACAACTTGAAAAACTCCCAACATGAAAGTTGCTCAACTTTTTGTGTTCTACAACTTTCATGTTGACCACTTTTCAAAATTCCAAATGGATTTTGAATTGGAGGTTTAAGTTGGAAAAGGGGACACTTTCTGGAAACCTGTATTTTCAAAATTACTTTGAATTTTGTATTGAAACTTCAAAAACTCAAAACACCAAAGTTGTACATCTTGCCAAGATCTACAACTTTGCTTTTAAACTCAACCTCAAATTTTGCTTAGTTTTTGAATTAAACAAAAAGGGGCAAAATCTAGGATCTAGAAATCAGGGTTTTTTCCCCCCTTAGCTTTTCGGAAAACTTCCACCCTAGGGTTTTAGCAACCACACAAGCAACAACACATCACAGAAGCACACTCTACTTCCCTAAGCTCAAGCAATCAAAGTAAACTTATTTTAAGTTGATGCATACTAATGTGCTTTAAGAATTATGCTTTGCAATGCTTATGATGACATGATCCGTTTTTAGTAACCGTAACATCAGGGATGTTACACAATCACCCTCATCGGCAACTTCTCTGCAGACTAGTTACCGTTGCTCCACCTGCTGATCTATACCCCACTGATCCCCGGGTACGTGTCTAAAAATGGTGTCAACACATGCCCCCTAATTTCGGAGTATAAAATCATTAATGCTCCAAAATTCTCTGCAGTAATGATGCCTTTCCGCAATTAATTCTCCCAATTTGGTAACTGCTCGTCAAATCCGAACAACCTTGGCCCGATTCTTTCGCATATTCCTCGAATTCCTCAACCCCCCGAACCGAACTCTCCACTTTATACACCCATCAGCAATATTACCGTTAGAGAGATCTACCAATGGACCGACCAGGAGATCTTGTACAGTGAAATATCTCCAAAATCATGATCGCTTGCTGTCAAATAACCTGCACAATCCCTTGATTATCAGGCGAATAGTTACCATATCCACCTGAATACCCTCGGACTTCACAGATGTGGCAAGAGATAAGTCAGATTTGCCCCTACCCGTTTTGTCCTATAAATACTCCCTTCTTGGGTACTCCTTCACCATCTTGTCATTCTGCAACCCAAAATCCACTTTCACGGCGGCGGCACCACCCGAAGACTCCAAGAACTTCAACGAAAGCCTCCTTCACCAATCTCCCAAGTCTTCGATCTTCTCCCTTGCTAGAAAATGGCCATCAACTTTACCGTGCCTGAGGTCAGTTCACTACCCTTTCTCCTGCACTTTTACTGCACTCTTGTTCATCCACAATTTATCTTACCGAATACCCCTTCTTCTTTTTGTTCTTCTTTTTACCTTCAAAAACATCTAGGATTTGGCCGATAAGATCATTATCCCTACCGATCAACCTCACCTCCAATGTCTTGGCCCGCTAGGAAACCCAGATCCCACCGATCTGATAAACGCAGATACAAACAGAGTTCCTTTTAGAGCCAAAAATTTCTCCCTAGATCTATGGAAGGATGTCTTCCGTTCCTAGCTCAGTCCTACCAAGGGATGGAAGGATTGGTTCTTGAGAGTCAGTCATTCAAATGAGGTTCAATGGGGCGAGCGAAAATTGGACCAGTGCATTAGGTTGTCCCTTGCCGATATGGAGAGGAATGAGGCACTGCTGATCGTCGCTTCATACTTTTGGTCAGACACACTCAATGCTTTTGTGTTTGGCCATGGCCCTGCTTCTCCTACACTTGCCAATGTACTTATGCTCACCGGCTTAGATATATCCACCGCCGATAACAGCCACCTGTTTGACACCAAACCCAGTGCTAAGGTGGAAACTCGTGCTATAGGCGGTTGGTCAGGGTACATTCAGAAGTACCAAGAACAGGTCCTATCAATGCAAAGGAACAGACCACTTTTCTGAACATGTGGCTGGATAAATTTGTATTCTGTGGCCGATCGGTAGGACCAACTTCTGTTTACTTGTCGGCAGCAGAAAGACTAGCCGATGGCGGCCGATTTCCTCTTGGCCGATACTTGCTCGGCTCAGCTTATCACCTCCTCCACCAAGTAGCTAGGAAACTTCTCCTCGGCCAACCCATCGGCAACTTAGGGGGTCCTTGGTGGTTTATCAACATGTGGCTTAATCTCCACATGCACAAGCGCCTTGAATTCGACCTCTTTGCACAGCGCTTTCCCAGGGACATAGCCGAAGATTATGAACTGGATGAAGAAGAATCGGCAACTCGCTCTCCCTTGAACTTTGGCGAAGCGGTCATAGTCTTACCTGGCACTAGTGGTAACGAAGACCAGGTTAGCCAATTCTTCCAAACTCTGTACGAGAGTCTGACCAGAGAACAGCGGGCATGGATGCCTTACGAAGACCCAGACACCAGATTCCCCTTGACTTTCCACCCTTCAATGATGCTCTCAACAAGGATCGTGATGTGATGATGGCAATTATCACCCCAAGAGCCATACCAGTGAACTTCTTTGGTAGTGGGAAAGCCTTCAATCTGACCTATGAGTTTTATAACCCATCAGCACTTGCTCGCCAACTGGCTTTCGGCCAACTGCCGATTGCACTTTGCTACGCCGATGTGATAAAGCCGAGGGAGACCATCATCAGCAAAGAATGGATCAGGGTAGCCCAACTCCACCAAACGCCGATACAAATGTCGATCTATCGGCTTGGATCCCAACTCTCTTCATCACTCAGGCATACAAACAGTGGTGGCAAGAGTGGAAAGAACACCTGTTCTGCAGATCGGCTCACACATAACGTGGCATGATCGACCCCAAGTATAAAGTCCCTGATAATACTGTAAGTACTTTAAACCGATGCTTCAATCCTTTCACTTTCACTTTCCATCGGTAACTTACTTTCTTTGTCGTATATAGGTCGATGACACGCCACCATTGGTCAACAGGAGTGGTAGGCCGATTGAACTCCTTCCATCGGGCCTGATCTCTTTGATCGGCAACAATGCTCCAACCTTGGCTGCTATAATGCATCGGGGTGTGCGTCTCAAGAAAGTTACCACCAAGCGGACGAAGACATCCCCATCGGTAGCTGCCACTACCTTAGCACAAGCCTTCAAGGTAAATTTTCGAATTCTTCAACTCATACCGATTCCATTCTTATACCAGATCACAAGCGAAGCGCCAGAGAACAGCAACGCCTCCTCCTCCTCCAAGGTCTCCGATCCCAGTAGAATCATCCTCTTCTTCTCCAGAAGCTCAGACACAACATGTACCATCTCCCCCTCAACCACAAGAAGAGCCCCAGCCAGAAGAACTTCAGCTAGAAGAACCTCATCTAGAAGAAACATCGGCTGATGTACACGAGCAGATCACCGATCCAGTGACCTCAAACATAGCATCGGTAGTCTCCTCGATCTAGACAAGTACTGTACCCCCTCAAGGTAACATACTTTCCATTTATTGCCGATGAACCTATTTTTCTACTTTATTAATCACTTCTGTCAATCTTTCAGCTGACATAGTTTCATCGGCAACTCCAGCCGATCAGCCTGTTGTTCCATCGGCCTCATCTAGTCAGAGGCGAGAGATAGCTCTAAAAAAAAGTAAGTTACCCAATCTCTATTTTTATTGTTATCAGTACTTGATCATAAAATAACTTATTTTGTCTTCCTTTTCAGGAACAGGACTCTCCCGACAGCATGTTCTCCTTTGCCATCGACATCTCTGAGGATGAAGGCGAGGAAGCAAGTTCTTCTCGAGCAGTTGGAATCTCATCGACAGAGATTAGAGCAAAGTTGGAAGATTTGTCGGCCCTCCTTCACCAAGATACGGCCCAATTGGTTGATGACTCTGATCCAGCTAAGGCCTTGTCCAAGGCTCTCAGAGGCCAAATTCCTACCAATACCGAGGAGATCCTCTTCAAGGCTGCTCACTTGGAGAGTCGGCAGCTTCAGTATCAAAAGGCCGCTCAGCGCCTTGCCGGTGGAGCTACTCACGCCCAGCTCTCAGAAGAGATGATGAAAGTAAAGCTCCTTGCCGATGAAAAGCACAAGAGCATCGGCATTTTGAAATCCTCAGGAGACGTGCTGAAGCAAAAGATCTCTGATCTATCGGCACAGAGAGAAGCCCTGTTGGCAGAACTCAAACAAGTAGAAGAAGCTCTGTCTCAAGCTCAACAGGAAGAAAGCCAACTGCCTGAAGCAATCAAAACTCTTGAAGAGGAGTGAAACATCCAGGCTCGCGAGGCATTGCAGATGAAGAAGAAACTGAGGCCAGTGGAGGGCTCTGCCGATGAAGACATGAAGGAGATAGAAGAAGCCGATCAGATTCGTCTGCGTGCCATATCAACGATCCAGGCTCTGTTAAACATGTGAACTCTTCCCCGGCAACACGTCTTATTCTTTTCCTTTAAAACCTCCTGATTATTTTGGTCTAGCCGATAGGACTGTTATCGGTATCCTTTTTAAAACATTGAATTTGGCCCCAGATACACTTTGATCCAGCCGATAGGAATGTTATCGGCACTTAAACTTTCATGCATCAACCCATATGCTAGGATAATATTTCTTTAAATATTTTCCATTTACTGCTCTGGGAAATTCAACTCCTTCGAGAGTTTCTAAAATACAAGCATTACCAGGAGCAGACCGATTTATCCGATAAGGACCTTCCCAATTAGGAGACCACTTTCCAAATTTTGAACTTTTAGCCCCGATTGGTAAGATTAACTTCCATACCAAGTCTGCATCGGCAAACTCCTTAGCTTTTACCTTTTTATCATACCATCTGGCAACTCTCTTTTTATTTTCTTCTATACTCATCAAAGCTTTCAGCCGATGCCCTGCCAAATCATCCAACTCGTCTTTCACCAAAGTAGCATAGTCATCGGCAATCAGCTGATCTTCAAAAGATAGTCGCCTAGATCCAGTTTTGATCTCCCATGGTAACACAGCATCATGTCCATACACCAACTGATAAGGCGAAATTTTGGTCGATCCATGACAAGCCATCCGATATGACCACAAAGCTTCATTCAACAACGTATGCCATCTCCTAGGATTTTCTTCAATCTTCCGTTTGACAAGCTTAATAATTCCTTTGTTAGATGCTTTGGCCTACCCATTGGCTTGAGCATAATAAGGAGAAGAATTCAACACCTTAATCCCCATACAGATTGCAAATTCATCAAACTCTCCTGACGTAAACATAGTACCCTGATCGGTAGTAATCATTTGAGGAATACCAAACCGGTAAATAATATGCTCTTTTACAAAATCAATCATATTGGCCAACGTAACTTTCTTCAAGGGAATATCTTCAACCTACTTGGTGAAATAATCGGTAGCGACCAAGTTGAATTTATGTCGTTTGCCAGATGGTGGATAAATCTGTCCGATTAAGTCAATAGCCCATCCCCAGAACGGCCAGGGTTTGATAATAGGATTCATGGCCGATGCGGGCGCTCTTTGAACATTGCCAAATTTCTGACATCCTTGACACCCTTTGAAATATTTAAAACAATCCTCAAGTATGGTTGGCCAATAATATCCGTTCCTTCTAATCATCCATTTCATCTTAAAAGCCGACTGATGTGCTCCACACACTCCTTCATTGATTTCCCCCATCAAACTCTTAGCTTCATCATCACCCAAGCACTTAAGAAGAACTCCATCGATGGTTCGATAATACAATTCATCCTCGAGGAGTACATACTTGGTGGCTTGAAACCGAACACGCCTCTCAACCCTTTTAGATGGATCCTTTAAATAATCAATGATTTCTTTTCTCCAATCATCGGCACTAACTGCCGATATTGTATTTAATATGGGCCAATATCCCGAGGCATGCTGAGCCAACCGATTAGCCTCCTCATTATGCAATCGAGGAACATGCTCTAATCGGAAATCCTTAAATTTCATTAACAGTTGCATACTCTTTTCATAATATGTTATTAAAACTTCACTTCAGCATTCATAACTTCCAGCTAATTGATTTATAACTAGCATAGAATCCCCGAAGATTTCAACGGCATCAGCATGGACCTCTTTGAACAACTCCAAACCTTTGATTAAAGCTTGATACTCGGCTTGATTATTTGTTGACGTGGCAACAATCGGCAAAGAGAACTCATACTTCCTTCCCTGAGGGGAAATTAACACTATGCCGATTCCTGCCCCCCGGTCACAAGTGGATCCATCAAAGAAGAGCGTCCAAGGTACAATTTCCAAAGTCTCCACTGCACCGCGATGTTGAGTAACAAAATCGGCCATGATCTGCCCTTTAACCGGCTTAGCCGATTCGTACCGCAAAACGAATTCCGACAGTGCCAAGATCCATTTACCGATTCCGCCACTCATAATCGGCATAGATAGCATATATCGGACCACGTCATCTTTGCATATAATAGTGCATTTAGCCGATAACAAATAGTGCCTCAACTTAATACATGAGAAATATAGGCATAAACATATCTTTTCAATGGCCAAATACCTGGTCTCAGCATCAATCAATCTTCTTCTTAAATAGTAAATTACACGCTCCTTCCCTTCAAATTCTTGAATCAAAGCCGAACCAATGACCATCCCATCGGTAGACAAATATAATCTGAAAGGCTTTCGTTGCTGAGGTGGAATCAAGACTGGAGGATTTGTTAAATAATTCTTGATTTCATCCAGAGCCAACTGTTGCTCTTTCCCCCATACGAACTCTTGATCGGCTTTCAATTTAAGTAAAGGACTGAAAGCACGAATTTTACCAGACAAATTAGATATAAACCGTCTGATAAAATTTAACTTACCGATCAAGGATTGGAGCTCAGTCTTGTTAGTAGGGGCAACAATTTTGTTGATAGCATCAATAGATCATCTAATAATTTCAATTCCTCTCTGATGCACCATGAAACCAAGAAACTGTCCTGCCGATACACCAAAGGCACACTTATTGGGATTCATCTTTAAACCATGTTTCCTTGTGCATTCCAACACTTTTCGTAAATCGGCAAGATGCTTTGTGAAATCTCCAGACTTAACCGTCACATCATCAATATAAATCTCCACCAGCTTGCCGATGAACTCATGAAAGATAAAATTCATAGCCCTCTGATAAGTAGCACCAGCATTTTTCAAACCAAAGGTCATAACTATCCATTCAAACAACCCAACATGACCAGGACATCTAAATGCAGTCTTTGGAATATCCTAGCCATGAATATTTGATTATATCCTGCATTGCCATCCATAAAGCTTATGATCCGATGCCCAGCCGCAGCATCAATTAGTAGATCGGCAAGTGGCATTAGGTAACCATCCATCGGCGTAGCTTTATTAAGATTTCTGAATTCAATGCAAACCCGAAGCTTCCCATTTTTCTTGTAAACTGGAACAACATTGGAAATCCACTCGGCATACCGACACTGCCGAATAAATTTAGCTTCGATAAGTTTGGTTATTTTGGCCTTAATATCAGGAAGAATATTAGGATTACATCGGCGAGCTGGCTGTTGATGTGGCCGAAATCCAGACTTGATGGGTAAGCGATGTTCAATAATCGATCGATCTAAACCAGGCATCTCAGTATAATCCCAAGCAAAGCAATCTTTATATTCCTTTAACAAATCGGTTAACTACTGCTTACACTTAGAATTTAACTTAGCACTAATAAAAGTAGGTCTAGGCTTATCACCACTACCTATATCTACCTCTACCAAATCATCGGCCGATGTAAAGCCCTGGCCTAATTTTTCATCATCGGCGAACCTATCCATTAAAACTCCTCATTAGAACCGACTGCTTGGATCGGTGGAATTTCATAATCGGCAACTTTGAGGAAATCCTTCTCCCAAATTTCTCCCGAGATACACCTAGTCCTTTCATAAGTGTTTGCCTCTACCGATGCAATGACATAAGAGGAATCTCCCGGGACAATATCAATCTTGTCACCTACCCACTGAACCAAGCATTGGTGAATCGTAGACGGGATGCAACAATTGGCATGAATCCAATCTCTCCCTAGCAACAAATTATAAGCACCTTTTCCACCGATCATGAAGAGAGTTGTCGGCAAGGTTTTGCTACCGATGGTCAACTCGATGCATACTGCCCCCTTAACAGGAGACACATTTCCTTCAAAGACTTTTAGCATCATATCGGTCTTTGTCAAATCTTGATCTCCTTTTCCAAGCTTCCGATAGACTGCATATGGCATGATGTTGATAGCAGCCCCACCATCAATTAATATCTTGGTCATTGGCTGACCATCAACTCTTCCTTTGACAAACAAAGCTTTAAGATGCTGCCTTTCATTGTCGGCATGCTTTTCAAAGATAGCTGTCATGGGATCCAGAGCCAACTGAGCTATCTGGTCGGAAAACCCCAACTCCTCATCATCACTGGATGGCGCAAGGAACTCCATCGGCAACATAAATACCATGTTAACATCTGCCGATGGCCCCTTCCCCTTAGGATTCGGTTGTTGCTGATCTCCAGATTGGCCTGAATTCTCGCCTTTGTTCAGCTCTTCTCGTCTTTCGCGCTGCAGCCTTCTTTTTTGTGTCCTAGTGAACCCCTCTGGACACCATGGAGGAAGTTGTGGCTGCCTTGCCAATGGGCTACGACGTTCCCTTGACTCGATCCGATAAGTATTAGCGTCCCTGCAAAATATGAACTCATCGGGAACTCGTGCATTAGCTATCTCTTCAAGCCCTTCCTGGTTCCTGGGAAAATATTCAACGCGATCACCAAGCCTATCGTGTACACTGAGTCTGCCCCACAGCCGATCATGAACTGACGCTCTCCCCCTAATCGGCCCATTAAATCGCCGATTATCATCTTGGTAGCGCCGATCGGATCTGTCATATTGATCATAACCATTGCATTCAGGGCAATCTCTAACAGTGGGTAATTTGATGTTCTGCTCCCAGCAATGGATAAACAACGGGCAGTTCCAATGATCCTTGTGCCGATACCACTCTTGACGGCGTCTTTCTTCTTCCCGGCGATAGTTTTCTTGCTGGCGCCGATACCGATCCTCACGTTGCTGCCAAGTCTCCCAAGGCCTCCTATAAGTTATCACAATACCGGATCAGGGAGGCCTTCCCGAGTTGGTTCCCTCCTGGATCAAACCTTTTCCTTTGGCATCGGCAGCAGTAATCTGATGTTGAGGATCGACCGATGCACTTCTTTCAGCTGCTTCCGACGTCAAGACCTTGGTCTTTCCCTTAGCATCCAACATGTTGGTCGGAAAAGGGTGTTGATCAATCTTCATCGGCTTCTGCGCTTTAGAACTATCAAACTTAATTCTCCCAGATTCTATAGCCGATTGCAGATGTTGTCTGAAAACCTTGCACTCATCTTCTTCAATTCCTCAACCGATGGAATCACATGATTGGGTGACAACTTGATCTGGCCTTCCTGAAGTAGAAAGTCAAATATCCTATCGGCTTTGGTAACATCAAATGCGAACTTCTCTGGCTCTTTATGCCCACAAGGGTAACATTTTAAGGTACTTGACTATCACTTTTATAAGCTTCTCCTTGGTTCTAGCATTCACATAAATAAAGAGACAAACATGTATGATTTATAACTCCAAATTAACCAACCCAATTAATTCGACATGATTAGTCCTTTAATCTTTGTTCTTAGTACTACCTTCCTGATCCCACACTCCTAATCATATAAGCTAAAATGTTGCACATTCAATCTTTGGAAGATATAAACAAAACATAAATATAGATAGATTATCTTTCCATTAGGTTGAGCCATCTGATCTAACAAATGTTTTAAATGCTACACTCATGATCCATCAACTTTGTCTTGCTCACTATGGTTAAGGTTAGAGAAGAACAAATACACTTTTGGTTTTGTTGGTGTTTTCCACCAACAGGGCCCATGCACTTGATCTCTGCCTTGTCTCTATGAACAAGTACACTTCAAACAAAACATGGAGGAGTTTTACAACTCCTAGATTCCACCAAGTGAAGAACCGGGATTTACGAGCACAAACACAATGGAGATCAGACACTTAGTTTCCCAAAGGAAATATTGAAGAACCTCTGTGTCCGAGTTGGTACCTTGTACGCTTCAGCAAACTTCGTGGTGATAGAGACTGGTACTGAGGAGAGGGCACCTATCATCTTACGGAGGCCATTCCCAAACACCAGAGCTGTCATCTACGCTAATGCTGCCAAGATCAGTTTCTACATCAAGGGGAAGAAGGAGATTTTCCTTCAAGAACAAGACTACACAAACTTCAGATCAATCCCGACATGAACCAAGGAAGAGGACCAACAGGAGGAACAGGAACAAGCAAATGTGGACCGAGTCAGCTAAGATGGTCACTGCAGCTCAAGGAGGTCAAGATCGTCGACTCAAGTCACCTTTCTTGATCAAGAAGGACGACCCTGGTGTTCCAAGAATCGAATGCACAAACAATGGATACTCTTTTCAGAAGGCACTCTATGACACCGGATGTGACGACAACATAATGGCCGCAGTCACTTATCAGCTCCTGCATGGAACCATGCCACTACAACCAAGATACATTCAGCTTCAAACAATTTTCAGGTCATTGACATGGGAGAAGACAAGTATGATCCATCCACCATCCTTGGAAGACCATTCCTAAACACTATCAAAGCCATTATCTATATTGGAACTGGAGAAGTCCACATGCACTTCCCCTCTGAGAAAGGTACGCCACTACTTTAATGATTCTAACTATATAGTTGAAGACTCTAAGCAGGTCAGGACAAAAAGACGACGCAACCGCAACCAGAGAAGGCAAATCATCAAGAACGGATGGGTAGACTACGAAGGAGATGTGATAAGGACTGAAGACATACAGCTTGAACAGAACTGTCCTGAGGAGACCATAGCACCGAGTCAGGTGTGGAGAGAGAAGATAGTTATACACGAAGAAGAGACGCCGCCGGAATCACCGACTACGTCATCCAGCAAATCCCAGGACGACTGAGAAAACGGAGAGTCCCGTTCGGAGGACTTAAAAACACCCAACGCCTTACCAAGAGGTAAACTGGGTAGTTATCCTTTTCCTTTCAATAGTTTGCTTAGTTAATCAGATTCATGCTATCTTGAAAATAAAATAAAAATGTTAAAAAATAGTAAGCCCCATGTGAGTATGCTCATGGCATAAAACCCATAAGTAAATTCATTGTGGTGGCACAAAAATAAAATAAATAAGTTTTCATCTTACAATAAAAAATATAAAAGATAATAAGTGCATGATCCTGCTAGATAAGTAACATTTATTGAGGAGGCTCAACATGATAAAGGCTAGATATTTATGCTAACACTTAACCAGTTCCACAAAACTTTGTTGTATATTTGAGCTCTATAGAATTTAAGAATCAAGAAGACTAACAGACGGAGGACATTCTAATCGCTGTCAGAATGCTGCTGACTTTCAAATACACCTCTGCCACCTGCTAGCTACATCAGAAGAAATTACGTCAAAATCCAGCTTGGGGGAGAGCACCCCCATTTATCCAGCTAAGTGTTTCTACTCGCGTTTATACCTTACTCAAATAATAAAAGATGCATAATCATGAAAACCCAAATAAAGATTTTGTGCTTTTATATATTTTTGCTTAGTTTGCTAAATAAATAAATAAATAAAATTTGCTATGAACCCTCATGATAAGCTCTCTCAAGGTAATGATAAATAGTTGCTCTGCCATGACTAGTTCTTAAAATTGAAATCTCTCTCAAGTTTAGGCATAACTGTTATAATTTAAAGCTTGCTCTAAACCTGAACTTGTGGGAAGAGTACTTGATCTAAAGTCTAAGTCGTTAACGGATATGATATGGGAAGGTTGAGCTGCTGTTTATCTGTTCCTAGAGATGCTAGAATTCTGGAGAATTTTATCTTTGAAAAATCTTTAAAATAACACATGATGAGTTCCTATATGATGGGAGTTTAAATTCCTACCACAGCCATATATACATGCTTGCTAGACTTTGAGCCACATATTTACTTTTTACTGCTTATGAGCACTGAGTGTGGTCAAGCTGTGTAGACCCTTAGGAGCTTGTCATGTGGTTAAAATCAAGATTCACTTGCACGTTCACTCATACATGCTACTTCTACTCCGGAAGTACCATCCACATACATCCACTCATTTCCATCTCCAGATTCACCCAAAAGTATTATACTCCTAATCCGGGAGAGAATAGCAAAAAAAAATATTTTCCTATCCCTGTTATTCCCTGTGAAATAAATGCTCCAGTTATTTTGGTTACTACCACTTGCTACATTCTTTCAGGAGATGAGTGCTCTAAAAAAGAGAAAGAGAAAAAGAAAGAAAAATAATAATAATAATAATAATAATAATAATACGAGGAAATAAAAAGGGGCAAGTGCCCGGAACCTCGAAGAAAAAGAAAAAAGTGAGACGAGAGGTAAAAATGGACAAGTGTCCGACAGTAGAATTAGGGGTACAAGATACCCACCTGAGAGGAAAGAAAAAGAAAATATAGAGCATCTCATTCTCCTCAAAAAGCTTCAAAGTGCAAGAAAGGTATGTATCCCCTCAAAAGAGCAAAAGTAGAATTAGACTCTCACCACTATTATCACCAACATCACCATACGCCATTCATTCGCCACACATGCACATCTTGATTTGACTTATTGACTTGTTTCTCTGGATCCATGGTTTGACTATGCAATAAATGTCTTGTAAGTATGTATTAGCTGTCTCCCACCTATGAGCTCCAGATATCAAAACCTTATTAGAGTAGGGTGAGAGAGAAGGCAATGTCACTATGCCTTATACCACAAATACTACATATCTTGAGAGAAGGCATATACCATCACTGCCTTGGTAAGGATCCAAAAATACCACAAAAGAGAGATCTGAGAGAGTCATATAAGGAATCTCTGAGTTTTATTTGAAAATCTGCAAAAACTCCAGAGCTATAGTTGATCAAAGAACAAGATACATGGTGCTTGACTTGACAGTTCTATCTTTTAACTGCTCAAGACACAAGTGATGTTACAAGCGCCATGGTGAAAGGTAAAATGAGTAAGTTTTAAGTCTTAACAGTTTATTCTAACTCAGAGATGAGATCTTGCTTAAATGCGTGTGTACTTCTAAGAAATGAAACCACTGCAGAAACTCTTGAGTTCATCCTTGCTCAGGGACGAGCAAGAGGTAAGCTTGGGGGAGTTTGTTGACGGTCCTTAAGTATCAATTTTAATTATCAAATAAACAAAGAAAAGGATCCAAATGAAATCAACATCTAGACTTAGGGTTTTATCTGACAGAATTCCACGAGTTTTGGTGTTTGTCTATTTCTGCAGGGGGTTATCAGGAAATAAGGAAGAAAGGCCTACATGTCGGGATTACATAGAGATATCAACCCATCGCGGAATTTTCTACCATCTAGAAGACTCCAGAAGCCACGGGAAGGAAGCGGAGCCCGAAAGGGGCCAGGCCCAGGGCGCCCACCCCCCTCTGGACTCCGTTCCGGACTCTCTTCGCACACGACGTTCCACCGACCTATTGGATCCAGAATAACATAGTACCACCTCGCCTATCGACCCAAAAACGCATAGAAGGGGAGGACTATATAAGGAGACCCCCTCTGGCCCCTAGAGGAGACAAGAAATTATCATAGAGATTGAGGGGTGCCCTCGAAGGAAAACCTCTTCTCTAAATAATATTTCTTTTTAGGCTTAGCAACCAATGTAAAGTAGAAATAGATCTTCTAGTTTCTACTAGATTGAGAGAGATAGAGTGGAGGTGTGGATCGGAGGAAGGCCGGCCTGTCGGTGTCTACTCCGAGTTGTACCTACGGGATCAAGTCTCCTAACCCGAGGCTTGCTTCTAAGATTCTTCAGTAATTCGACTTCTAATACTAGTAAGTTCTTGTTTTATTGTTCTTTGATTTATGAGTTTACTTTAATCCTCTTTCGGTTGAGTATTAGAGTAATCACTTGCTAGCGTAAACGTGGTGTTTACGCTAGGGTACTCATAGATATCCCCTGACTAGCTGGACCGTGGTAGTAGCGAGGAACGTGACATTTCCGAGTTACCTTTGTAGATCACATCTCGTTAGCAGGACGGGTAGGTTTATAGGTGCGGGTCGAACATCCTTTGTGTTGTCTAGATTCCGTGAGCCTCCCCAATAGAACAATAGATCATCCTTACCAAGGTTAGAACGAGACTACGGTTGCAGTCTTCTCTATACATCACTCACATCGAGAGACATTCTTTGTAGCCTAAAGGGATAGTAGCAATAGATTTGGTTAGTCAGATGCACCCTTTCTCCCAGTGGTAAAAATATAAATACGATAACTCTGGATAACCTCCTGGGTGAAATGCTCACGATATCCGTGCGCTTGCGGATCATTTTCGAATTGCGTTACCAAATATCAACAGGCATCTTTGCCGATGAGGTGGTTGCAGATCTGGCACCTGTTGATATGCTTCCACGTGTCTCTGAAGTGCACGATCTGCATGGAATATGGGGTTGATCATCTGACCACCAATTTGTTGACCAAGATTCTTCGGCTGGTTGGTCAGCCCTTGATTCTGGAACCCAGGTTGTATCTGGCACTGTTGAAACCCTGAAGCCTGATGATTCTGTTGAGGCATCTGTGGAAAGACTAACTGCCCCGTCCATTCACTGTTAGCATTCATCAGCATAAACCGTGCCGATGGCTGGAAATTGGGCATCATCATCGAATTGACATACCCTGGCTGTGTCATAAACCTCTGCTGCGTCGGCATTGAATCTACCGATGCGTTAGGCATCTGGAACGTTGGAGCTTGAGAATTCCTAGTGTAAGGTCTTGCAGTAGTAGTTGTAGTATACTGGGGACTCTGATTCATCGGCGGATTTGGAGGTGCCGATGCCATAGGAGCCTTGCCTCTCATGTCAGCCGTCTGAGACGTGCCAGGCATCTTCAACATCATCTCTGGGGGCATACCATAACCCCACCAGTTAGGAGGAATAGATCCCTATATTGCCGATGCCAATAGATCTGTGGCAAGCTTGATTTGTTCATCTAAAGTTGATGGATTGGTCATCATCGGCGTAGATTGCACATTAGTGAGTCCTAGTGTGCTTGGAGGAGCAGTAGTTTCTGTACCCGCAGCGGCCGTAGTAGCCGATGGAGCTGTGACAACTGGTGATCCTGGCTAATGATAGACAGGGCCCACATAATTTGGTGGCAATTGTCCTTCCTTAAAAGTTCTAGCCACAACATTGAAAACCGTGTTGGACAGCACACCAACTTGGTTAATCAGGGCACGGTTGATAGCATTGTCAACCATGTCTTGGAGTTTACAAGGATTAGCTTCAAAAGTAACCTGCCGAGGTGCCGGAAGTGCTTCCTTCTGGATCACCTCGCCACTCCTTTTGATGCTGAAGGATTTCAAATATTGCTATTTGTAGTCCTCCATAGATTTTGCAATAGCTTGCTTCTGCTCATCTCTGAGATTGGCTTCCGTCACGGGGATGACGTTCTCCAGGTCGAAATCGATATTCGACATGTTGATCTTGATCTTGAATTGGTCCCACTGGGCATGCCAAATGATGTGTTGATGCAAAAGCTGATCTGCAAACACAAAGGGCTCGAACACTTACTATCGGCAAAGGTGATAACTCGAACACTTTGGTCCCGACAACAGCGATGCGCCCGGATGTCACGGCCAAGAGGTATTCACGCGGAACTCGAGAATACGCCAAGCTTAAGACGACGAATTCCTAAGAACTCGTAGTAAAAAGGAAAATATGATGAAGTCGTCGAAAATGTAGATGCTAGAATATGAGTAAAAACTTGTGTTTGATTGATTGATAGATTGTTCATTACAAGGCCCTAGGGTCAACATTTATACCCTGCTCAAAGAGCTACAATCAAACACGAGTAGGACTCCAATTCGAAATTAAACAGAATCCGTATACAAAACAAATTTAAATAACTAAGGAAAACATAAAACTATCCCCTTGTAACTGATCGGGACACCACCACAGATCAATCGGCAATCTCCACGCTTTCCTTCATAGTCATCGGTAGACCTCCTGTTATGGCCATCGGCAAACACTGATACTGATCATCGGTAAGAACACGTCACCACCTCTGGACTTAGTCACATTCAATCGTCTCTTCATCGGCAACCACCCTCATCGGCAACTTCTCTGCATACTAGTTACCGTTGCTCCACCTGCCGATCTATACCCCACTGATCCCCGGGTACGTGTCTAAAAATGGTGTCAATAGTATCGCACAAAGCAACATACTCAGCTACATCTCTCTTTAACCCATACCACCAATACTTCTGTTTCAGATCTAGGTACATCTTGGTACTACCAGGATGAATCGAATAGGCTGACTCATGAGCCTCTCTCAGAATCGTATCACGAATAGCCTTCACTTCAGGAACACATATCCTTTTTCCAAACCACAGTACACCATTGTCATCTATTTTGAATCCTGGCGCTTTGCCTAGTACCACATTCTGTGCTATCTCCTTTAGTTTCTCATCTTCCAACTGTCCTTTCAATATCTCTTCCTCTAGAGTAGGAGTGACCTCAATTTCCATCGCATTTGCTACAATCCCCAAGTTCAAGTATGCAAATTCAGCACATAACTCCTCAGATTCAGGTGTCGCTCGAAGCTCATTAGCATATTTCTTTCTGCTAAGTGCATCAGCTACGACGTTCGCCTTTCCAGGATGATAATGCACTTCCAAATCATAATCCTTTATCAGTTCCAACCATCTTTATTGCCTCAAATTTAGATCTGTCTAGGTGAAGATATACTTTAAACTCTTATGATCAGTATATATGTCACTCTTATGCCCAATCAAATAGTGTCTCCAAATCTTCAATGCATGGACCACAACTGCTAACTCTAGATCATGAGTAGGATAATTCAGTTCATGTTTCCTCAACTGTCTAGATGCATAAGCAACAACTCTACCTTCTTGCATAAGAACACAACCCAAACCCAGACGAGAAGCATCACAATAGATAGAGAAACTCTTACTCAGATCTAGCAATACCAACACAGGTGCAGTAGTCAATCTCTTCTTAAACTCCTCAAAACTAGCTTGACACTTATGAGACCATACAAACTTAGCATTCTTCTCCAACAGAGTAGTCAAAGGCTTTGCAAGCTTGGAGAACCCTTCAATGAATCTACGATAGTAACCAGCTAAACCAAGAAAACTGCGAATTTCACTTACATCTATTGGTGGTTTCCAATTCAGCACATCTTTCACCTTACTAGGATCCATTGCAATACCACCATTAGAGACAACATGACCATGAAAAGAAACCTCCTCCAACCAAAACTCACATTTACTACGCTTAGCATACAGCTTATGTTCTCTAAGTTTCTGTAAGACCAATCTCAGATGTTCAGCATGTTCTTCCTTGGTTTTAGAGAATACCAGAATATCATCAATAAAGACCACCACAAACTTATCAAGGTACTCCATAAATACTTTATTCATCATGTACATAAAGTAAGCTGGTGCATTGGTCAAACCAAAAGACATAACTGTATACTCATACAACCCATACCTTGTTGTAAAAGCTGTCTTTGGTATATCTGAATTTCAAATCTTCAATTGATGATAACCATAACGCAAATCAGTCTTAGAGAACACACAAGCACCTCTTAGTTGATCGAATAAGTCATCAATTCTAGGCAATGGGTATTTATTCTTGATAGTGACCTCATTAAGTGACCGATAATCAAAACACATCCTCTGAATACCATCCTTCTTATCAACAAAGATAACTGGTGCACCCCATGGTGATGAACTAGGACGAATGAACCCTTTATCTTGCAATTCCTTAATTTGTTTCTTAAGTTCTTCTAGTTCATTAACCCCCATTCTATATGGTCCTTTAGCTATGGGTGTAGTACCAGGTAGTAATTCAATAATAAATTCAATGTCTCGGTCAGGTGGCATAACTGGCAATTCATCTGGAAAGACATCCAGAAACTCATCCACTACCAGATTCTGAGGATCAACATCATCATTCAGTTGGTTTACTTTAGCTGTGAGTGGTGCTTGCACTGTTACATCAACACTAATTCGTTCTCCCTTTCGTGTTGTCAGAGCCACTACTCTCTTTGCAATTAATATTTGTCTCATGTTGCTTCATCCAATCCATACCCAAGATCACATCTATGCCTGAAGTTCTCATAACCATGGGACTGATAGGAAAATCTACCCCCTTAAAGAAAGACTTGCTGAGGGGCAACAATAAGAAACTAGTATAGTCCCGCCCGGTGAATTTACTAGCATAGGGGTTTTCATTACAACTAGTGGAATCCTATGAACTCTAACAAATGCTTGTGATATGAATGTATGCGAAGCCCCAGAATCAAATAAAACTGTAGCGGGGATAGAGTTGATACTAAACGTACCCATCATGATCTCAGGTCTCTCCTGAACGGTCTTTGTAGCCAAATTATTCATTGTTGCCGCATAAGCAGTAGACTTCTGGTTGCTATTCGGCTTGTTGAGCTTCTCCGGGCAGTCATATGACATATGTCCCTCTTTCCCACAACGGAAACACTTTGTAGGAGTGTTAGAAGCACTTCTTGTTTTATGGTTACGTTGCTAGAACGGAGGACGTTGGTTCCCACTTTGTGATTGATTCTGGAAACGCTGAGGTTGCTGGTTGCGGTTCCACTAACTAACTGGTCCCTGGAACCTCTGCTGATAGCCTTGCTGAGAACTGAAACGCTGACGGTTATTGCTCCCAGAACCTTGTGCCAGCATCCTTCACTTCTTATCCTGCCCCTTGCGCATGTTGTCCAACACTATGGCACGATTCACCAGAGCTAGGAAGGTAGGATAAGTATTTCCTGCCAGTTGCAACTTGAGTTCATAGTATAGGCCCTTCATGAACAAGCGCTGCTTATCAGCATCTTCTCTGACTTCATTTGGAGCATAGCGGGCCAACTGTTCAAATGTGTCATGATATTCTGCCACAGTCATAGAGCCCATCCTGAGAGATCTGAATTATTCTTGCTTGAGCTCCATCATTCCCTCATTTATATGTCGAGCTCTGAAGTCTCTACAAAATTCCGGCCATGTGACAGGAGGAGCATTGTTGGGACGAGCAGCTTGATACGACTCCCACCATGTCTGAGCTGCCACCCTGAAGCTGTCTAGAAGCATACAATACCTTCTCCAAGTCATTGCACTGTGCTATATTCAATAGCCTCTCCACAGCACGCAACCAATCATCTACCTCCATGAGATCAGCTGAGTATGTAAATACCGGAGGTCTTCCCTTCATAAACTTCCCACGCTTGTCCCTCACATGAACAGGTGGTGGTGGTGGTGGAGGTTGCTGCTGTAGGTGCTGCATGAAGACTTGCATCATCTCATTTTGGGTTTGCATGAGTTCCTCCACAGTAATTGGGGCATTGCCACCATTGCCACGGCCTCTGCCTCTGCCTCTTCCCCTTGCTGCCATCTACATTCCAAGGTATAGAAACATACCTCAGTAATGTCCAACATGACAATTACAATAGTTAACAGAATCTGAAATTTTCAGGGTAATATCCAACATCAGCAGATCAGCAAATCAGTAATATCTCGAGTTTCAGAATACAAAAGGATGCATGCTGTACACCGTTGGAAAGATAAGGAAACTATCCAAAACTTTCATTTAGCTCATATTAACAGATTCCAAAGTTAGGTTAATCAAAACCTAGGTACAGCCGAAACTGTTCCAGAATTCCAGACTGCGCAGAAACCTCAACTTTGAACAGCCATAACTCACAGCTCATAACAGATAATAATGTGATTCTTGAAGCATTGGAAAGATATGAAAGTCTACTTATTTCCAGAAAAATTTGATGAACTTTGCACGGACAGATTTTGAGATGTACTAGATTTATTGCAGACTGCTCCAGAAATAAGCAAAGGACAGAAACAGAATTTTAACCAAACCTAACTATTTAGTTCATTAATCATTATGCCTTAAACTTATAAACTAAATGAAATTGTAGAAAAAGTCCACAAGATCATTACAATCAGTACAAAGATCCAAATCAGGCATAAGCATAATAACAAACCAAACCAAGTATCAAAGGTTCACAGTTCAAGCATTGACTCAACTTACCGTACTATCGTTCTCTTCCTATTAAGGGTAAAGATCCTAAATCTCCTATTTCAATGACGTCAGAAGGTGGTAAGAGAAGGTTCCAAAAGCATATCAAGCAAGGAGTAGGGATGAGATCAAGTCTTTAAAATAAGCAACAAGGTGAAGATGAATAGCCATGAAAAGGATATAGTATAGAGGAAAATATCAAGATTTATAGAACAAGGATTTTATAGCAATTTCAAAACCTTAAGACGGCCAATTTCTAACTAGGCTTGCGTCCAACAGTCAACAAAGCTTTGATACCAATTTGTCACACCCATATTTTAAGAACAAAATAGGATGCATAAAAGACTCATATGTGCCCCAGAAACAGTCGCACACATAAGTAGACAAATCTCAAATGTACCATTGCAGTGTTTATTACATAGCGGAACAATAATAAATCACATAGTCTTACATAAAAATGATAGCATAAAGTAAACAACGCTCTCGACGGAAGCTCAACACAGGGACAACATTGACTGGTTGACTCCAAGCCTAATACTCATAACGGTAGTCCTCATTCCAATCATCATCATTAGCATAACATGGGGTGTTGGGAAATTGCAAGAGTGAGCACATATCGTACTCAACAAGTATAACCAGGGGTTCATGAGGCTCAAATTGCTGACACTGGTTTGACTGCATTTAGCTTTTAATAGTGGATAGCATGTTTAATCATTTGATAGCAAATATCAAGGTAGCATAAATAATCCCATAACCACATGATCAATGTATACAAGAATTAAGAATAACTCATATAAACAACATAATAAACCATCATTTATCATCATTAATCATGTTCATCGGTGTCCATCTATTCCGTCAGTTTTCTGGGCCGCCCGTATCGGTGGGCACGGTTAGTATACCAGATTCATCACTCTCTAGAGGTTGTACATCTTGACCCATGAGTCGTGATTTACCCTTTCGCCCGAGGTGATCAGTCTCTTAACCCACTACCAAGGAAGGTCGGTAGGGATCACTATGAAGCCTTTCAAAAGTTCGTCTAACATGTTAGGGCCGCAAGGTTTCCTTTGCGCGTAGATATAGATACCCCCCTTCCAAATGGCACATGACGCGTAGCCTATACACATAGGGATAGGGGCTCTAACAAGCTAGAAAAGGTCTTCATACTGAGCTAAAGCCAGAGCCATATAGCCCTCATGGTTGTAATAGTTGTCCCAGCTTTTGCTAAGGGATAAGTCTTTATGGAGGGTCAGGATCCATCCAGCAAAAGCCAGAGTTCTTTCCACCCTTTATATTCAAGTTGCTAGAAAGTTTATTTTATTGTTTATTGTATATTCAAATATTCATGTTACAAGATCATGGATTAATAATCAAGCACTAGCAAGAACTACCCACATGCATATCCAAATAGGTAACAAGGAATTTAGGATAACAATCATCTATGATTTTTGCTAAGGTCGTCAAGGTGGACACATGCATATGATATATGTATTAAAAGTGTGTAGGTAACAAGGATGATCCCAAGTTATACTTGCCTTGATCAAAGCTCTCCTGAGCCTGCTGGTCTTCAAAGGCTTGGTCTTTGTCGGGGATATCAGTAAGTGGTACCCCAACTGATATGCATGACGAGAATATCCGTACGCAAGTCGAGGCCTCCAACTCGACGACCTACCTAGTCATACGCATGGTCCTCGACGACCGTAGCCTCAAACACGGAAAGAGCGTCCTGCGAATCAACCAGGGCTCGAGCGCCGGCTACCGTCGAATACGGAAACAGGCTCGAGTGAATCGGAAGGCGTCGAGCGCAAGGACGCCGCCCGCCACCTGACGCGGGCACGGGAACCAGGGCATTTAATGCGCCAACCGCGTTCTCACCTAACCTGCCAGTCATGGGAAGCGTGACAGGGAACAGGCACCCGTCCTATCATTCCTTTTGCAGCCTTCCCCACCAAACAAGCCAGAACGTGGCAGGGCGCTGGGAGTGGGTCGGAACGTCTAATCAAGACCCCCTCGAGACGCCTAAGGTCAGCGCTCTGGCTAGCGAGGCGTTACACGGCACCCGACCCTCGAGTAGGCACGTTTCCTTCCTGGGAAAGGGTCGGGTGACAAATGACAGCACCTCAACCACTCTAACGCAGCTGCTGCCGCGACGTACAAGCGTGCAACAAATAAACCAGCCTAGGACGGCGCGTAGAGCGGGATATAGGGGCACGCGTAATCATCATCAAGCTACCAAGACAAGATGGCTCGAGATGACGCCGGTACGGAGGCCTCGAGTACGTCGGCGCGCCATACCACTATCGACCCCTACTCTGACGCCTATACATGTACCCTAGGCCTCTCCTTGGAACTATAAAAGGGGAGGCCCGGGAGCGGATAGACAACAACGCGATACAATACAACACACACCCGTAGTAGAGCAACTTCACTCCACCTCAGTTCATAAAACCCTTGTATTCACCCCTGTACAAGCGCTTAGGTGCAGAATAATACAAACACTCCTCCCCCCCCCCCCGCTGGACGTAGGGCCTTCTCTTGCTTGAACCAGGATAAATCTTTGTGCCTTTCTGCATCACCATCTGGAAAAGGGAGCACGCATACAAGTTTTACTTGTTGGTGTGACCCCCCGGGGGGAAAACACCGACAGTTGGCGCGCCAGGTAGGGGTCCTGCGTGTTTTTTCACCAATTTCCCTTTCCTTTCCAGATGGCCACTCTCATTTCACCGATACCGTGCTCCACGGTGATTTGGTTCGGGAGCCTCGAGTTCATGTCTACTGGTTTCGGCTATGACTTGATCCTGCTCTTGGTCAAAGGACCGGGAGGAGCCCGCCTTGCTCCAGCACGATTGAGGGCTCCGAGATGTCCTCACCACCACGCCTCTTCGCCCAAGAAGAGGCGTGGACAGCGCCACCACGATTGAGGGCTTCGAGACGTCCTCACCACGCCCGGTGTAGGCCGGGAGGTGGTCGTCGTCGTTCCACAAGTAAAACCATTGGGAGTCCCATCCGGCATGGTTCGACGTCAACCCCACCGGGATGTACTCACGTGGCCTCTCCGACTTGCCGGTCTTGAGCACCAGGTTGAGGCATCCAGCTCGAACCGGCTTCCTTACTCCTGCGCTTCCACCGGGGGCGTTGAAGAGCTCGCCCCGGTATTGATGGAGCCACAAATCCCAGTGGGGCATCATCCCTAAGTAGCCCTCACACACTACGGCAAAGACCGAGACCGCGGTGACGGTGTTTGGAGAGAAATGCTGGAGCTCCACCCCGTAGTGGTGGCAGAGCGCCCGCATGAAGCGACTCGGAGGAGCGCCCAGGCCGTGGTGGTGGAATTTGGCGCAGGAGACCACATAGCCCGTGGGCGGCCTTGGCTCCCGATGGTCCACCACCGGCGCGATCCACTCCGGCCGCGACGACGACGTGCGAGGGCGTAGGAGTCCCTCCCTCTCAAGCTCCAACAGCCGGCGCTCCGTCATCGACGACGGGAGCCAGTCATCGGCGGCGATGAGTCTCACAGGCATTTTCGGGTGGGAGAAAGGCGAGCTCGCTACTACTCGAGGGTGCGCGCGTGTGAGAGATGACAAAGAAGTTGGGGCAAGGACAAATGCAGAAGGCGGAAGGAGCGATGGCAATGAGACCATGGGGCATTTATAGACGGCAGCCCACCAACGGACAGATTCGATAGATACGGTAACTCCTCCCATAAATGCGCCGTCTAACGGCCCTCTCCTCTCTCATAGATGGGACGCTACGAATTCCACGCCGGTTCAGTACAGCAACGGCTCCTGCCTAAAAAGGCGCGTCCAACGGGCCAAAAAAGGCGAACCGCCGCGGCCCATTCCTTCCCTCGCAACCCAAGGTACGCGTTCGTCACAGCAAAAATCTCGAGAGGTCGCGGGCTGACCCATAGAATGGGGTCGACAGCCGATCTCGAGTGCCAGAGTCAGGGATGCCCAGTGAGTGGTCGAAAATCGAGGCCCGCCTCGAGAACTCGCTGGGGATGTCCAAGGTAGTGTTGAGACGGTCGAGAGGAATCCCCCCGAAGGCAGGCATCGAGCCGCTGGACTCTATCGAACGAGACCAGTAACCCCGACCACGTCGACCCTACTTTATGAGGATGCCTCTGGGCTACAGCTGACCCCCTCGAACGAGGCAAAGGGTTCTCACTTGCATTACCCGCTAGGAGCTCAGTCTGGGGGAGACGACGTTCGCTCCACCGGGAGTACGTCGTGACCTTTGCGCGAAACAAACCAATCCCGGTTTTCAGCCCATCCTCATGATGGACACCGAGAGCGTTTCCACAGACCAGGTAACATAACCCTCGAAGGACTCAGAAACTCCTCCTAGGGCTCAGGGGCTACCCCCGCGGGGTCGCTCGCGCGCCCCCGCGGAAACTCGACTACAAAAATATAGCCTTCACTCGAGCACAAGCGTTCGAATGGAGACTCGGGGGCTACTGTCGAGGATATCAGTAAGGGGTACCCCAACTAATATGCATGACGAGAATATCTGTACGCAAGTCGAGGCCTCCAACTCGATGCCCTACCCAGTCATACGCACGTTCCTCGACGACCGTAGCCTCGAACACGGAAAGAGCGTCCTGCGAATCAACCAGGGCTCGAGCGCTGGCTACCGTCGAATATGAAAACAGGCTCGAGCGAATCGGAAGGCGTCGAGCGCAAGGACGCCGCCCGCCGCCTGACGCGGGCACGGGAACCAGGGCATTTAATGCGCTTGCCGCGTTCTCACCTAACCCGCCAGTCATGGGAAGCGTGACAGGGAACAGGCACCCGTCCTGTCATTCTTTTTGCAGCCTTCCCCACCAAACAAGTCAGAACATGGCAGGGCGCTGGGAGTGGGTTGGAACGTCTAATCAAGACCGCCCTCGAGACGCCTAAGGTCAGCGCTCTGGCTAGCGAGGCGTTACACGGCATCCGACCCTCGAGTAGGCACGTTTCCTTCCTGGGAAAGGGTCGGGTGACGAATGACAGCACTTCAACCACTCTGACACAGCTGCTGCCGCGACGTACAAGCGTGCAACAAATAAACCAGCCCAGGACGGCGCGCAGAGCGGGATACAGGGGCACACGTAATCATCATCAAGCTACCAAGACAAGATGGCTCGAGACCACGCCGGTACGGAGGCCTCGAGTAGGTCAGCGCGCCATACCTCTATCGACCCCTACTCTGACGCCTATACATGTACCCTTGGCCTCTCCTTGGAACTAAAAAAGGGGAGGCCCAGGAGCGGATAGACAACAACGCGATACAATACAACACACACTCGTAGTAGAGCAACTTCACACCACCTCAACTCATACAACCCTTGTATTCACCCCTGTACAAGCGCTTAGGTGCAGAATAATACAAACACTCCTCCCCCCCTAGATGTAGGGCCTTCTCTTGCCTGAACCAGGATAAATCTTTGTGCCTTTCTGCATCACCATCTGGAAAAGGGAGCACGCATACAAGTTTTACTCGTTGGTGTGACCCCCCGGGGGGAAAACACCGACAGTTGGCGCGCCAGGTAGGGGTCCTGCGTGTTTTTTCACCGATTTCCCTTTCCTTTCCAGATGGCCACTCTCATTTCACCGATTCCGTGCTCCACGGTGATTTGGTTCGGGAGCCTCAAGTTCATGTCTACTGGTTCCGGCTATGACTTGATCCTGCTCTCGGTCAAAGGACCGGGAGGAGCCTGCCTTGCTCCAGCACGATTGAGGGCTCCGAGATGTCCTCACCACCACGCCTCTCCGCCCAAGAAGAGGCGTGGACAGCGCCACCACGATTGAGGGCTTCGAGACGTCCTCACCACGCCCGGTGTAGGCCGGGAGGAGGTCGTCGTCGTTCCACAAGTAAAACCATTGGGAGTCCCATCCGGCATGGTTCGACGTCAACCCCACCGGGATGTACTCACGTGGCCTCTCCGACTTGCCGGTCTTGAGCACCAGGTTGAGGCATCCAGCTCGAACCGGCTTCCTTACTCCTGCGCTTCCACCGGGGGCGTTGAAGAGCTCGCCCCGGTATTGATGGAGCCACAAATCCCAGTGGGGCATCATCCCTAAGTAGCCCTCACACACTACGGCAAAGACCGCCGCTGCGGTGACGGCGTTTGGAGAGAAATGCTGGAGCTCCACCCCGTAGTGGTGGCAGAGCGCCCGCATGAAGCGACTCGGAGGAGCGCCCAGGCCGTGGCGGTGGAATTTGGCGCAGGAGACCACATAGCCCGTGGGCGGCCTTGGCTCCCGATGGTCCACCGCCGGCGCGATCCACTCCGGCCACGACGACGACGTGCGAGGGCGTAGGAGTCCCTCCCTCTCAAGCTCCAACAGCCGGCGCTCCGTCATCGACGACGGGCGCCAGTCATCGGCGGCGATGAGTCTCACAGGCATTTTCGGGTGGGAGAAAGGCGAGCTCGCTACTACTCGAGGGTGCGCGCGTGTGAGAGATGACAAAGAAGTTGGGGCAAGGACAAATGCAGAAGGCGGAAGGAGCGATGGCAATGAGACCACGGGGCATTTATAGACGGCAGCCCACCAACGGACAGATCCGATAGATACGGTAACTCCTCCCATAAATGCGCCGTCTAACGGCCCTCTCCTCTCTCATAGATGGGATGCTACGAATTCCACGCCGGTTCAGTACAGCAACAGCTCCTGCCTAAAAAGGCGCGCCCAACAGGCCAAAAAAGGCGAACCGCCGCGGCCCATTCCTTCCCTCGCAAGCCAAGGTACGCGTTCGTCACAGCAAAAATCTCGAGAGGTCGCGGGCTGACCCATAGAATGGGGTCGACAGCCGATCTCGAGTGCCAGAGTCAGGGATGCCCAGTGAGTGGTCGAAAATCGAGGCCCGCCTCGAGAACTCGCTGGGGATGTCCAAGGTAGTGTTGAGACGGTCGAGAGGAATCCCCCCGAAGGCAGGCATCGAGCCACTGGACTCTATCGAACGAGACCAGTAACCCCGACCACGTCGACCCTACTTTATGAGG
Source organism: Sorghum bicolor (assembly GCF_000003195.3). Classification (NCBI taxonomy): domain Eukaryota; kingdom Viridiplantae; phylum Streptophyta; class Magnoliopsida; order Poales; family Poaceae; genus Sorghum; species Sorghum bicolor. Next base: position 39,066,072 of record NC_012874.2, on the reverse strand, counting down.
ATGCCTCTGGGCTACAGCTGACCCCCTCGAACGAGGCACGGGTTCTCACTTGCATTACCCGCTAGGAGCTCAGTCTGGGGGAGACAACGTTCGCTCCACCGGGAGTACGTCGCGACCTTTGCGCGAAACAAACCAATCCCGGTTTTCAGCCCATCCTCATGATGGACACCGAGAGCGTTTCCACAGACCAGGTAACATAACCCTCGAAGGACTCAGAAACTCCTCCTAGGGCTCAGGGGCTACCCCCGCGGGGTCGCTCGCGCGCCCCCACGGAAACTCGACTACAAAAATATAGCCTCCACTCGAGCGCAAGCGCTCGAATGGAGACTCGGGGGCTACTGTCGAGGATATCAGTAAGGGGTACCCCAACTAATATGCATGACGAGAATATCCGTACGCAAGTCGAGGCCTCCAACTCGATGCCCTACCTAGTCATACGCACGGTCCTCGACGACCGTAGCCTCGAACACGGAAAGAGCGTCCTGCGAATCAACCAGGGCTCGAGCGCTGGCTACCGTCGAATATGGAAACAGGCTCGAGCGAATTGGAAGGCGTCGAGCGCAAGGACGCCGCCCGCCGCCTGACGCGGGCACGGGAACCAGGGCATTTAATGCGCTTGCCGCGTTCTCACCTAACCCGCCAGTCATGGGAAGCGAGACAGGGAACAGGCACCCGTCCTGTCATTCTTTTTGTAGCCTTCCCCACCAAACAAGCCAGAACATGGCAGGGCGCTGGGAGTGGGTTGGAACGTCTAATCAAGACCCCCCTCGAGACGCCTAAGGTCAGCGCTCTGGCTAGCGAGGCGTTACACGGCATCCGACCCTCGAGTAGGCATGTTTCCTTCCTGGGAAAGGGTCGGGTGACGAATGACAGCACTTCAACCACTCTGACACAGCTGCTGCCACGACGTACAAGCGTGCAAGAAATAAACTAGCCCAAGACGGGGCGCAGAGCGGGATACAGGGGCACACGTAATCATCATCAAGCTACCAAGACAAGATGGCTCGAGACCACGCCGGTACAGAGGCCTCGAGTAGGTCAGCGCGCCATACCTCTATCGACCCCTACTCTGACGCCTATACATGTACCCTTGGCCTCTCCTTGGAACTATAAAAGGGGAGGCCCAAGAGCGGATAGACAACAACGCGATACAATACAACACACACCCATAGTAGAGCAACTTCACACCACCTGAGTTCATACAACCCTTGTATTCACCCCTGTACAAGCGCTTAGGTGCAGAATAATAAAAACACTCCTCCCCTCCGCTGGACGTAGGGCCTTCTCTTGCCCGAACCAGGATAAATCTTTGTGCATTTCTGCATCACCATCTAGAAAAGGGAGCACGCATACAAGTTTTACTCGTTGGTGTGACCCCCCGGGAGGAAAACACCGACAGTCTTGATCACCAACGTACGGCTCACCGTCTATTCCCAAACATCAATCAACAACACGCAATCCAATGCAGACAATCATGGACAAAGCAAACAAACTATAATTAGAACATTACATCAACAGTGAGAAATCAAAGATAAAAGTTTATAAAAAGAATCTCACATCGCTACGATCACACAGACATAAAGTTCACGAAAATCAGAATTAAAACGGAAAAGTTATGAATTTTCTAAGATTTCCTATAGATAAATAATTAATTAAATGCTACTGCAGAATTAAAAAGTTTCAAAACAGTGAACAAATACTTTTAACATGTAGAGCTCGCAAAAATGAATCTAACGAAATTTGAATGGACCAAAACGGAGTTAAAATGAGTATTTTATGAGCAAAATACTTTGAATGGCAATTCTGTAATTATTAGAAAGCGTATTTTAGCTTAAGCCGACCGGAATACGTCTTCAAAACTGAAAAACGCAATCCGCCAACGCACCAGGGACCGCGGGTTGGATACTCCAGAAGTTCAGGGTCTCTTAATGAAAATGTGCTGCCGAACGGGTACGTTTCTCTGTGAACCCTTGATCTCCGATCGGGCGGCTGAGATACATCAGAACCGAACCCGGCCGCCCGGCCGCCGGAGGCAAAGGCACGACGCGGTGGCGCGCCATGGCTGGGAGCCCGAGCTCGCCGGAGACAACGAATCCGGTGATTCAGAGCGCCAAACAACGAAAGAAAAACACTAGGCGAACGAGAAGCTCACCACGAACTCGCCTAGCCACTTGGTTTGCGCTGAGGAGAAGTAGAACGTGCTCGCCGCGGTGGCAGCTTGGTTTCGGTCTCGGCGAGATCCAATTGAGCTTGAATAGGGCACCTAGGGTTTGGTTTTTGCGGTTTGGATGCAAAAGGAGTCCGCGGCTCCGGGGAAAGAGCTTTATGGAGCCTCGGTTCGCACAAAACGGCAAAGAAATCCCGAAGTTCTCGGGGTACGGGTCGGATTCCAGCTCGCGTCTGGCTCGGTGCGGCGCGAGGAAGATGGAGGCGCTGCCATGTGGGTCCGCAGTGTCGGTGAGAGAAGGGAGGGAGAAAGGAAGAGGGCTTGGGCTGGTGCTTGCTGGCCTGCGAGTTGGGCTGGGCGAGGGGAGCTGGGCTGGGGAACGCTGGTGAGCTGGGCTGGCCGAGAGCCTCCAGGTAAGCCTTCTCTCTTTTTTTTTTGTTTTTTGTTTTCTTTTCCAAATAAAATTTTAAAAACAAATAAATTCTAGCCAAAGGCAATCAACACAAAATGAAATATGCTTCAGCATGAATGCATAAACAAGTTACTATACTTTATGTTGGATTTTAATTTCAATAAAATTTATATCTTTACTACATTAAATGTTCACAAAAATACTTAACTAAATCAAATTAATTTCTATTAATTGAAAACAAATTTTTGGGTGTTACATCAAATGATGGTTCTTTTTATATCAAAGTGATAGCTGTTAATGTGATATACAACTTTTCAATCTAAAGTATTTTTATTCAACATCAAATAAAAAATATATGATTTTTTCTAAAAAGGTAAGCTGTGATATACGATTCATATGCCCCTTTAATTTTATATTATTCTTTTGGGTTTCTTAACGATGTTAAATGAAAGACCTCAAAACTAAAACGTTGTTGATCTCATAGTTAGCAAAAACTTCAATATAAAAAGTATCTTCGTTTAAAATCATACAGGAAAAAAATAATTTTAGTAAGATGTCAAGACCTAGAACATAATTAATATGCTGCTAAAACATTATATTCTTTTTTCAGAGATGTGTGGATTCATTGGTTCTATAGAGCCATATTTTCAGCTGTTTTTATGTTTGCTTGGCTGAAAAGCTATGATAAAATGTAATATTTACTGATTTGTTGTGAGAGAAAAACACTGCTAAATAGCTACACTAACTTCAAATGCAACCAAAAAGGGATGACTAAGCTGATGACTAGTAGCCGTATTTAAGCTGTGATACGTCCCAGATGGATTCTTGGTATAATCGTCTTAACCTGGTAAGACGTGCATGCGACAAGAACTAGTACATGCATGGTTACACAATCTATGCCTTATTACTACGTTCATGCCACAAGAACTAAAAAAAATTCAAGATTTGGTGCCCTCCCAAATGCTGGTAAACAAACAACCAAGCTCAACCAATAGAAAAAGAGAGTCGAGAGAATGGAAAGAATCAACAACTAATCGACGACATGGGGTGGCACACCCTCATCGCCGATTGTCAAGGCCCCGGACTATCTAGTCTGTGAGTGTGGAACACCATCGCGGACATGTTGCCTCAACCCGCTACGGGGCCCGAGGGTCATTGGCTCTGCAGTTGGAGGAAGTTGTGGCATGTGGAGAAGCCGCCAGGTGTGGAGCACCTGTCAATGGCGGGCTTTGGAGCGGGTTTTGAGAGAACCCAAACCCTATAATCCAGTGGAACGGAAAGAGGATATAGTAGACTTCTCGGGACAACTCTGGTTCATCCCCAAATTGAAGCCCACCTGTTATGTTCTAGGGTTATGGTGAGTGTCGACGAAAGCTAGTCGGCAGTCTACTTTGGGGTATACCCATGGTAGTAGTTTATCGGCACATACGTGCGCAAGCTATGAACTCGATGGTGACGCAAGACACAGACAAGGATTTTTATCCAGGTTCGGCCGCCATGTGGGTGTAATACCTACGTCCTGCGTCTGATTTTATTGTTGGATGTTTTATTAAATTGTCTAATGGGGGTCCCTTGCCTCTCCTTATATAGTCCAGAGGGCAGAGTTACAAATCTGGAAACTAATCCTAGTTGGTTACAATTGCCATAGATAATACGATATCAATTCCTATTCTAACCGACTAGAATCCTGCTTGATCTCCAAGTCTTGTTTTCTTGCGCGAAACTATGAGCAGTTGGATCAAGCCTCGAACTGTCTTGTGATTGGCCAAATCTCCTGGCCCAAGTCTGGCCGTAAGGGTATAGGGGTTTATACTCCCACAGCTAGTCCCCGAGCTCCATGTATTATGGTGTAACACGCCATCTCGAGCTTCTTCGACTAGTTAGACTCTATATCTTCGATCAGCAAGAGAATCGCCCGAACAGTTGCAACGATGTTTTAAACAATGTCAAAAGTCAATATACTGACATCGAAGAAGCAGGTTGTTTGAATAATGCATGGTGCTTTTAACCAAAAAATATTTCTTTTCTGGTGAAGTGTGCCCATTTTACTTTTCTGAATAGTAAAGCCTATCAAAAAACAAGCAAATTTGCCGCAAGGTGAAGTGTGCCCACCTAGTCCCTGAGCCTAGTAGTAGGTGACGTGGGCACGTGGTGCGAGGGTCAAAAAAGAAAAATCCTCATAGAAAATCTAATACTGAGATGCATCACCAGATGCATCGTACCGATGTAGTCCCCGAGTTTGTTGGAAGGCAAAGTATGAGCCTTGTAACAAGGTTTAAAAAATAATACTATCCCTCGAATGTGTGCGAATGAATCGACCAGTCCCCGAGCATATCATACTCAGTAGTTGGTGAAGTTCCCAGGTTTTCTTTGTGCGGACTGGTCGACCAGTCCCCAAGCATACCATGCTCGATGGTCGGTGCAGTCCCCGATTTGCAAATGAGTGAGCTAATCGACAAGTCTCCGAGCATATCACGCTCGGTGGTCAGTACAGTCCATAGTTTCCGAACGAGCAGGTGAAATGTCCTAATACGGCTAGAGGGGGGTGAATAGCCTATTTTAAAAATTCTACAAACTCACTAGAGCAAGAGGTTAGTAAATAAGAAAGCGAAGCTTTTTTCTCTAGCTCTAAAGGGGTGTTTGCAAGCAACCTATCCAACAATTCTAGTTTATATGATCACTAGGCACACAAGAGCTATGTCACTATAAGCTACACTAGCGAACTAGGCTACACAAGGCAAGACTAGTGTTGACATTCGTTAAATGCAATAAGAATAAGAAAAATTCCGCAAGCGCACAGAACATCATCGTAGCATTTTACCGGGAGTATTCCAGGTATCGTTATTTATATTTTACCACTGGGAAGCTAAGGTCAAAGAATCTGATAACTTACTATCATGCATCTACTAATTTAATAAACCAACTAGACTGAAGTAGGGGTAAATGATATATGATAGGTAATAATATAAAGGTGAGAATTATGTGATAGATGCATAGATAGCCATAGCGGGAGGACAACGGGAAAGACCTGGGTTCCTGTATACTTTTCTATTACTTCAGTTCTATGATAACAAAGAATGAATAGATATAGCAATCACATATTAGCACTTTGGGACATCAGAACACCAACCACATAAAGAGATGAGAAGGGGGCTGGGAAGCTCTGACTACGGTCCTACAAACACCGATCCGAACGAGGTGGAATACGTCGACCGTTAGGGCTGTCACTACCCTAGGGCTACCACAACAATCCGCAAGACTGGGTGCAACCTCAGGTAACCTCTAGTATAGACACCACATCTACGCTAACGATTACTACTCTAATTACCATGAATAACTAGAGCACTCGATGCGAACGGAGATCCTATGCCAAAATATAACAACTACACTACTCGATAATAATAAAGGCATAAAAGTAAATAGAGAAGATAAATATATTAAAGCATAAGTCTTACAATAAATATAAAGACATACCAAAACTCTGAAGACTTCTCTAAAACCGAAGCGCAGCTCCGCTCTCCCTAACTCCCGACTAGAACTAATCTACTATATTGGAATGTCTAGCCCTAATTCTCTATAGAGGAAAGGTTATCCTTCGAGGGCACCTCTCAACTCTATAATGATGTGTTCTCCTCTAGGGGCCAGGGGCCTTGCTTATATAATCCTCCTCCTTTTTGCATTTTTGGTTCAGCAGGCGATGTGGTACTAAACTTTCCCCCATATCTCATTAAAATGCACATAGGCCTTAATGGACTAAAACCTGATTTGGGCCCAATTAATCCCGCAACTCTTTTATGTGGAGTCTTTCTTTTATTAATATGTCTTGATTCCGAACTCCAAATATAGCAAATAATATATGCATTTCGATCAGCTCGACGAGATCTTTGTAATGATGTACTCCATTCTGTGATTGGTTCTTGTACCAGGGTGGGCGCCCTAGGATCAAGGGCGGGCGCCTTGGCCCTGGGCCTGTCTCCGCTCCGCTTCGGCCCTATGGCTTCTGGAGTCTTCTAGATGATAGAAAAATAGCGCACAGGTTAATATCTCTATGTAAACCCGATGTGTGGGCCTTTTCTCCATATTTCCTGATAACCCCCTGCAGAAATAGACAAACACCAAAACTCGTGGAAATCTATAAGATGAAACCCTAAGGCTAGGTGACGGTTGCATTTGGATCCTTTTTCATGATTAGTTGACGGTTAAATGTGAGCATTAAGGACCGTCAACAAGCTCCCCCAAGCTTAACCTTTGCTCGTCCCTGAGCAAAGATGGACTCAAGAGTTTCTGCAGTGGTTTCATGCCTTAAAGGTACACATGCGTTCAAACAAGATCTCATCTCTGGGTTAGGGTAAACTGTTAAGATTTAAACTTACTCAATTTACCTTCCACCATGGGGCTTGCAACCGTCACTTATGTCTTGAGCAGTTAAAAGATAGAACGGTCTAGTCAAGCGCCATGTCTCTTGTTCTTCGATTAACTATAGCTCTGGAGTTTTTGCAGATTTTCAAATAAAACTCAGAGATTCCTTGTATGACTCTCTCTAGTCTCTCTTTTGTGGTATTTCTGGATCCTTACCAAGGCAGTAATGGTGTATGCTGTTGACACTAGCTAACACCACTTAGATACTAGGTTGTCATCCCCAGCATGGTGCCGGAGTATTCAAAGGTATTTATAAATGTAAAGGCTCTCTAGAAAATAATCTATTCTATACGCAAGCGCACAGATAAAACACCTCATTGTAGCATTTCGCCAGGATAAGTGTTCCAGGTATCGTTATTTATAATTTTGCTTAAGAAAACAAGGGATGAAATTAAGAAAAGGACAAAATCTATCAAGGCATAGACTAGAGATAAACTTGCAAGAACATGATTACTAATGAGAAACTCGTCACACAGTCACTTACTTTAGCAGGGGGTAAACCATAAAGATAATGATAATGAATTATAAGTTCAAGGGTAAATAACACAGCGATTAGAAAATAGACTACTCCTCATATATGTAGGTGACGTCGGATCAGCTAGAGAATGGATTCTAAGTTATCTACTATCTACTAAGTCATAATCTACTCTAGTTATCTACAAGATCATGTATAGCATAAAAGGCTCTTTATTCATGTATAAGGAACATTACTAAAGTAAATCAGAGCATCGCAAGAGTTACTCTGCAATACAAGTTCTGCCTGTCCTATTGAAAGGTCCAAATGGCTAGAGGGGGGTGAATAGACTAATTAAAAATTCTACAAAGTTCACTAAGCAAGCGAGTTAGTAAAACAAATGGCGAAGCAAATCTAGCACTAGCTCAACTTAAGCTATGCAAGCCACCTATACAAACTAGTACAAGGCTAAACACTAAAGCACAACAACAAGAGAAGGCTAGTTACACTCCTAAACAAGAAGATTAAACTAAACAAGCTAAACAACTAGCAAGGTATACAAGTAAGTAAAGGAGTGGAGAGTGATTGCTATACCAACGTTGTAGAGTAGAGATATAACCAACCAATCACTCACAATCACAAGAGAATCCTCGGCAAGAGATGACACATGATTTTTTACCGAGGTTCACTTGCTTCCCGGTAAGCTACTCCTCGTTGTGGCGATACACCCACTTGATGGATCACGAGCTAATTGGCAATCCAAAGCCAAACCCTCAGCGGGTGCCGCACATCCACTCACAAGATGAGGATCCTCCAAGCCACGAGCAATCTACTAGAGTAGCCAATTGCGATCTCCCAAGGGGAAGGCTCAAGAACCTCTCACAAATCACTTGGTGAGGCTCGAAACAATCTCCAATCACGAGCTCAACACCACCGCTGCTCCAAGCCATCTAGGGCATCGAGAAACACCCAACAGTAACAAGAAATCCGCAGCAAACTTAAGAATCAAGTGCCACTAAATGCAACTCTCAAAGCAATGCACTTGAATCTCACTCAATCTCACTAGGATTAGCAATCAATCAAGGAGATGAGTGGAGGGAGTGTTCTCTAGCTCAAAGAATGTCTCAAGCAATCAAAAGTGCAAGAGAGAACCCCCCAAAGCCAGCCACCAACTATTTATAAGCACCCACAAAAAACTAACCGTTAGCTGTTTTTAGTGTGCTGCAGTCGACCACACCGGACGCGTCCTAGTTCACACCGGACGCATCCGGTATTGACCAGACCAGCGTCCGATGCTTTTGACCGTTAGAAGACTAGCTGTTGCCCTTAACGCTGACAAGGCACCGGACTCTCACTTTGGAACATACCGGATGCGTCCGGTGTCACACCGGACGCGTCCGGTGTGCACCGGATCAAAACTCAGGCAGCGTCGCAAAAACGTCACACCACCGGACGCACACACCAGACGTGTTCGGTGTGCACCGGACCCAAACTCAGAGAGCTCAAAAAACTGAGTTTGCACCAGACGCTCAACTCGGACGCGTTCGGTGTGCACCGGACGCAAACTCAGAGAGCTTCTCCGAGAAAGCGTTCTCTCCAGACGAAACACACCGGACTCTAGGTGGAAACTATTTCCAAGTCTGGTGCCTCAACTCAGACACGTCCGACCTCATACCGGACGCGTCCGGCCTGAACGCGCTGCACGAAACGAACTCCAACCTCTTCCCTTGCTTCCATGTGCCAACACCAAAGTGTCACAACACTTGTGGATGAGTGTTAGCATTTTCACAAATATTTTTATCAAGGATTCAAGTTAGCACTTTACTAGATCCTAATGCATATGCTCAAGATATGGACCTAGTAGCACTTGATTCGAGAGATGACCATGATTTCCGCTCTTGATAGTCGGCAATTTATCCTAAACCCAGTCAATCACTTCTCTACTCATCTTAGACCGGCAAAAGTAAAACCCTATGTTTATACCTTTGCCTTGCTCACTTTCTCCCTTGTCTGTCATCATGATATCCACATCATGCTTCATCTCTTTGTAATCATGTGGCCACCTTTCCATGCCACCATGCATCTTCATCACATGTATTGCTATGCCTAACTCAAATCACTTAAACACAAGGCATTAGCAACTTGGTGTCATTAATTACCAAAACCAAACTTGGGCTTTCAATCTCCCCCTTTCTGGTAATTGATGACAACCATCACAAAAATATGAAATGTAAGCACAATGAACTTGAATTTCTTGTCCAAAGCATTTTAACCATGAGACAAGGTTGGACAAACATTTCAATTTCGATTTTGGTAGTGTTAGCTCCCCCTACATATGTGCTTCCATGAGTTTGGTTCAAGTTTGCACATATGCATAAATTGGAATTTTGGGAGATTTATTACTGTTGACACCGTTTTAGGGCACGTGTCCATGATCGGTAAAGTGTGGATCGGCAAGATGAGGTGGTGTTGCTTGATCTGCAGGGTGAGTTGCCGATGGAGGATGGTTGCCGATGGAGGGGCTGTTGAGCGTGACTAAGTCCGTAGGTGATGATGTGTCTGTGCCGATGGCTACGACAAGAAGGTCTGCCGATGCTACGAAGGGAGAGTCTGGAAGCTGCCGATTGGCTGGTGGGGATGTTCTGGTTTGTCCCGTACCTTTTCCTTAGTTATTTAGATCGTTTTGTACACTGATTCTGTTTAAGTTTGGAATTCGAATTCTAGTCGTGTCTGGTTGTAGCTCTTTGAGCAGGGTATAAATGTAGACCCTAGGGCTTTGTAATGAGGACATCTATCAATCAATCAAACACACGTTTTTACTCATATTCCAGCATCTACTTTTTTCGACGACTTCGTCATACTTTTTCCTTTACATTACGAGTTCTTAGGAATTCGTCGACTTAAGCTTGGCATGTTCTCAAGTTCTGCGTGAGTACCTCTTAGCCGTGACATCCGGGCGCATCGCTGTTGTCAGGACTAAAGTATTCGAGTTACCATCCTTGCCGATAGTAAGGTCAAATCGGCTGGCACGCCTTAACGTTTGAATCGGGTATTAGGCCTTTGTGTTTGCAGATTAGCTTTTGCACCAACACATCTTTTTGCACGCCCGGTGGGACCGATTCAAGATCAAGATCGAAATGTCAACTTCTGAGTTTGATCAAGAGAACGTCATCCTCGTGACGGAAGCCAACCTCAATGATGAGTAGAAGCAAGCTATTGCTAAAGCCATGGAGGATTACAAGCAGCAATGCCTGAGGTCCTTCAGCATGAACAGGAGCGGCGAAGTGATCCAGATGGATGCACTGCCGGCACCACGGCAGGTTACTTTTGAAGCCAATCCTGGCAAACTTCAAGAGATGGTAGACAGCGCTATCAACCGTGCTTTGATCAACCAAGCTGGGGTGCTGTCTAATACGGTTTTCAATGTCGTGGCAATAACTTTCAAGGAAGGACAGTTGCCACCGGATTATGTGGGCCCCACTTATCACCAACCGAAGTCACCGGTGGTCACAGCTCCATCGGCTGCTACGGCCGCTGCGGGTTCACAAACTTCCGTTCCTCCAAGTACGTTGGGAGTTACGAATGCACAATCTACGCCGATGACAACTAATCCGCCAACTTCAGATGGGTAGGTTAAACTCGCTACAGATCTGTTGGCATCGGTAATGTCAGGATTGACTCCTCCTCCTAACTGGTGGGGTTATGGTATGCCTCCAGAGCTAACGCCGGGTACATCGCAGACGACTGATATGAGAGGCAAGACTCCTATGGCATCGGCACCTCCCAATATGCCGATGAACCAGAGTCCCCACTATACTACAACTACTACTGCGAGACCTTACACTGGGAATTCTCAAGCTCCAATGTTCCAGATGCCTAACGCAACGGCAGACTCAATGCTGATGCAACAGAGGTCTATGGCTCAAATAGGGTATGTCAATTCAATGATAATGCCCAATTACGAGTCATCGGCAGGGCTTATGCCGATGAACGCTAATAATGGATGGCTTGGGCAGCAAGTCTTTCCGCAAACACCCCAACCGAATCACCAGGCTACAGGGTTCTAGCAAGGACAGATCTATCCCGAGTTCCAGAATCAGGGGATCCCTAACCAACCGATGAATCTAGGGCAGCAAGTCGGCGGACAGCAAATTGGCGGGCAACAGCTTGGTGGTCCACAGATTGGAGGCCGGATGATTAATCCAATGTTTCATGCAGATCGTGCGCCGCACGGATGTTGACGGTCCTTAAGTACTAAAATTAATAATCAAATAAACATGAAAAAGGATCAATATGAACCAAACATCTAGAATAGGGGTTTTATTTGACAGAATTCCACGAGCTTTGGTGTTTATCTATTTCTGCAGGGGTTTATCAGAAAATAGGGAGAGAAGGCCCACATGTCATGTTTACAACGAGATAATTACGTGCCGCGCAATATTCCTCAATCTAGAAGGATCCAGAAGCCACGGGAACAAACGGGACGCGAATCGGGCTCGGGAGCTGGGCGGCCGCCCACCCCCCTTGGGCGCCCGCCCTGGCCAGGAAGCCAATCAGGACTCTGCTTTGGGGCAAGGCTCCACCGACCTAAAGGATCAATCTAAACCATACAATCTATGTCGGTTTGATCCAATGGCTCACGTTCACTTGAGGGGACTATAAAACCAGACCCCCTGGCCCCTGGAGGAGAGGAGGAGAAATCATTATTCAGAGGTAGCCATCAAAGTTAGGGTTTAGATCTCTCTCCCATAGAGAATTAGAATTAGCTACTCCCTAATCCTTCAAGTTTAGAGGTTGATTAGATAGCAATTAGAGAAGTAGAGCACTACGCTCTGGATTCGGATCTTCGGTAATAAAGATTGGTATTATTCATATCTTTCTCTAATTCTATTGTTCTAATTGCATTATGTCTCTAATTATTATGTTCTTAGTTTGCTCTAGTTCTATATTTGATATAGTTCTAATTGATAATGAGTTTATGTATAAGTTTGCAAAGCGCTTAGCTCTTGACGCGAGGGAGTTAGGTGATAGATCACATGTGAGCGTGGTGCTTAGATGTTATTTATCTGCAAATGTATCCTATTAGCCGAGTCGTGTGGTAGTTCGCGATAGTGACAGCTTCGTTGATTCTTATATAGTCCACCCTCCGTTGATAGGACAGGCAGAACCGGTATTGTGGAGTAAGTCATGCGATGTTCTGATTTACTTTATCAATGTTCCTTATACATGAATGAAGAGTCTTTTATGCTATACATGATCTTGTAGATAACTAGAGTAGATTATGACTTAGTAGTTAGTAGATGACTTAGAATCCATTCTCTAGCTAATCTGACATCACCTACATATATGAGGAGTAGTCTATTTTCTAATCGCTGTGCTCTTTATCCCATGAACTTATACTTTATTATCATTATCTTTATGGTTTACCCCCTGCTAAAGTAAGTGACCGTGTGACGAGTTTCTTATTAGTAATCATGTTCTTGCAAGTTTATCTCTAGTCTATGCCTTGATAGATTTTGCCCCTTTGATTTAATTCCATTTTCTTGAGATCCCCTAAGCAAAATTATAAATAACGATACCTGGAATACTTATCCTGGTGAAATGCTACAATGAGGTGTTTTATCTGTGCGCTTGCGGATAGAATAGATTATTTTCTAGAGAGCCTTTACATTTATAAATACCTTTGTACACTCTGGCGCCATGCTAGGGATGACAACCTAGTATCTAAGTGGTGTTAGCTAGTGTCAACAAGCATTTCTGGCGCCGTTGCCGGGGATCTATAGGACTTATAGGACTTATAGGACTTATAGGAATTATACGAGTCTCAGGAATAAGTCATAAAAGGGAACAAAAGGGTAATATTAAGGAAAGCCAGAAAATCAATCAAGGTTATTCATATAAAATATTAGACTAGACTATAGAGAAATAATTGCATAAAACAGCTACTAAGTGAGAAATCATAACAAGGCACCTCTGCTTTGGCAGGTTCACCCTGTTGTTTTTCTATGTTTACATTTTTATACAGGGTATAACAGGATTGACTTTGGGTACATTCAACTCTTCATCATCAGAACCAAAGCAATCAAGAGAAGAAGAAGCTAGCTACCAATTGCTGAAACTATGGCACAAAAGACCTTGCAAGAATTCTCTGCTCTAAGTCTTGAGAACATTCCAACTGGTCCATGATTTGCAGTAGAAGAAGGAATACCCGAGTTTGAGCTCAAGTCAAGCCTCATCAATTTGGTACAAGCTACACAATTCAGTGGAAAGGCACATGAAGATGCTAGTGCACACTTGCAGAATTTCTTAGAGATTGGAAGCACAATCCACATCAACGGAGTTGACAAAGACGTCATACTGCTTCGCCTTTTTCCATTCTCACTAGAAGGAAAAGCGAGGAAGTGGTTCTACACTCATCAAGATAACATCAACAACTGGACGAACTTGTCAGATGCCTTTCTATCAAAGTTTTTCCCTATAGGCAAAACAACTGCCTTAAGAGGAAATATTGTCAATTTCCAATAGCAGAAGACAGAAGCCATTTCAGAAGCATGGGAGCGTTTTCAAGGATACATATCAGATTGTCCTCACCATGGAATGGCCACATGGTTACTTATGCAGACCTTCTACCATGGATTAACCCAGAAGGCTCGTGAGTGCCTAGATGCATCTGCTAAAGGATCATTCTTGGAGCTTACAACTGGAAAAGCAGAGATACTTTTCGATAAGATAGCAGAAAACCAAAGCTGGTTCCAAGATAAAGCTCAACATTGTTATCAAACTGAGGAAATACCAGAAGAAGTAAATGCATTATCAACTAAGATGGAAAATTTGCTCCATTGGATTGACCAGAGGGCCAAGTTCAAAGAAGATCAAAGGGCCATTGAGACAGCATACAAATATCAACCAACTTCGAGTCAACCCAATAGGAAAGGTATGAATTCAGGTAATACTATCAAGCAACTTTCATTAAAAGAGATAATTGCTCAACAAACCAAAATTAATGATGAAGTTAAACAAAGGCTAGATACAAATGAATCGTCTCTAAAAGATATACACAATAAAATGGATTTTCTACTAACTGCCTTTGATGAACAAAACACTCTTAATAAAAGGGTAGAGCTTAAATTAATAAAGATAGCTGCTGCACTGCCTGTTGCTACTAACCTTGAGCAGGTAAAGAATATAACTACTAGATGAGGCAAAGCCACCAGAGATCCACCATACCCAAATGAGAAACAAAGAACATCAGCACCAGGGCAACCAGCAGTGATAGAAGAAGAAAGCCCAGTTGGAGCAGAAGATCTGCCACAACCACCAAGAACTGGAGAAATGAGGAAAGATTTTTACGACACCAACTATTTGTCATTTCCCAGAAGAAACAGAGGACTGCAGTCGGATGAGCAGTTTGGTAAGTTTGTAGAGGTCATTCAGAAATTATATGTCATCATACCTCTGCTTGATGCCATACAGGTACCTACATATGCAAAGTACATCAGAGATATTCTTGACAAGAAGATCCCGGATGTCCCACTATTGACTGCTCGATCGGAAACCAACACTTCAACAATGCACTTTGTGATCTCGGAGCAAGTGTCAGTGTGATGCCAGCATCAGTCTACAAAAAGCTTGAGCATGCAACCTTAGAACCAACATCAATGTGCCTACAACTAGCGGATCAATCGGTTCGACACCCGTTGGGCATCGCCGAGAACATTCCAGTCAAGATCAGAGATTTCCTGGTACCAGTAGATTTCGTAGTACTAGACATGAGTCCTGACTCAAAAGTGTCCATCATCCTTGGAAGACCATTTCTAAGCACTGCTAATGCCCACATTGATGTCGGGAAAGGAGAAATCAAGTTCAACATAAACGGTCAAGAAGAACACTTCACATTCAAACCCAGACCAGAGAGAGACTCTACAGTGAAGGAAGTTCATGAAGAACCACTGGAGATACCATCTCCGGAGGAAGGAAACTTAGAAGATTAAAAGAATTGGAGGTCCAGCTTGGGGGACCTAAAAATCCCAAACCCTCACCGGGAGGTAAATCGGTATTTACCCACATTATTAATTTTCTCGTATTTAAATTCTTGCATTAGTCATATATATTCATAGCATAATTATAATAATCAAAAAGCCCCATATAAATAATATTCGTGGTGTGTAACAACCCATATTTATTCATTATTGTGGAGGCACAAAAATATTTTCCATTATCATTTTAATTAAGTTATAATTCTCATAGATTTTCCTGCATTATATTTATTTATATTGATCTTCTAGAAGCATGACCCACACTCTTTGGGTCCCACATGTCATACACTTCACCTCCCATACATCCCATCACATAATTTCATCGACCAATATGTTTCCACTCACTTGACATCTTTCCACCGTCCAACCACTACCAACACAACATTATTTTGCGTAAGATCAAAGCAAGGAAGCAAGTGGAGAAGGCACACCCAGGATGGACACCAGGGGTGGGCGCCCGCCCACCTACCTTGGGCGCCCGTCCTGCCCCCTCCTCAGCCTATAAAAGGCCACCTTCAGCTCCCTTCTCTTCACACAAACACTTCAGAAAACCACACAAATCTTAGTTTCCCGAGAAGGAGCTTTTGTAGTGAAGAGAAGAGAGTAGAGAGAAAGAGGAGAGTGGAAGGGAAGGTTGGAGTTCTTTTGAGAAAGTGATTATCACCTAGCAAATAGTGATCCCGCTGTCCAAGCGGAAGTAAAAGTTGTTTAGGGAGAGGCTCTACCAAAATAAAAACTTCTCATGAACGATTAACCCCTGGACTACTGATACCCCGGACAGCTGACCACTAACATTTTATCTCACATTTTCCACCAGTTGTGTTTTTGCCAACTTTTGTTTGCAGGATGTTTAAGAAGGTGAAGAATGCAGGGAAGGCTCTCAAGAACATTGGTACAAGGAGTTCAGCCCGACACTCCTCACAGCCATCAGAGATGAGCGTCGACCCGACACCCACGCAAGCTCCATCATCTTCATCAGGTCAGCAAGTTAAGGTCCTTCTCAAGATAGGAGACCTAGGACTGAAGACCCGAAGAGAGAAGGAAGTCTATCAGCAATTGAAGAACAAAGATTTCATTCACACCCCTACTATCGATCCAATCCTACTACGAGAAACAGGTATGGACACTGAATTTGATTTAATTTTTCAGATGATGGGTTGGACAAATTTTTGGAATATAACTGAGCTGGGTTCTCGTCTTCTCACCCTCGAATTTCTTTGCACCTTACAATACTATGAGGGGGGAATTGTTTTTCAGATGTTTAAACAGGAAATTATGTTATCTTGGAGAGAGCTGAGCGACCATCTTGGTTTCTCTTCAAGATGCATCCTGAACATTGACTCCGATTTATCCAATTTTGAGAGACACCAGTTTTGGAGAGAAATATCTAGAGATAATTTTTATAGTCAAGCCCGAACCAGTGACATGGAACACCCCACTCTTAGGACGTTCCACAAATGGCTTGGGTACAATCTTTTCTATCGCGATGATATTAGGAAAGTAAGAGTAGGAGATTTACAACTTTTATATGTTGCTATTAGTAAAGTACCCACTTCACCTGTTACATTATTAGTTTCACATTGGCTTAGTATACCTAGTCTTCAGGGACCAGTAGGATGTACTTCACTAATCACTCGTCTAGCCACTAATCTTCACTTACTAGAAAACTCATCACTGGACTTCATAGAAGAATTAAAAATTTATCATGGTTATGACACATTTAGACAAGCTCGGATGTTGAAGAAAGAGGGGAATATAATGTATATGCTATATGATGATAAAGGCAAGATTCGGTTACCTAACCCGAACCTTGGCCTCTACTCTGTGCAAAACTTTTTGATTGAGATTGCAGCAACACCAGTGAACCAGAGAACTCCACAGCGAGTGGCATCTGAAAGGATAACCACTCACCGAGAACGCACTTGGTATGGAGCTGACCCTGGACCAGAAGAAGCAGCGCACCTGCATTATTGCGATTACAATCCACGAGTCCTTCGAGACCCATGGGCTCGTCATGCGCAACCACAAGAGCCAACAGAGGAGACATGGCCGGAGAGCCAAGATCACCAGTGGACAAACCCGCCTTTTCATACGGGCAGGTACTCCACTGATCCATATGGAGCTTCAGGATCCAGACCTCCGCCCTAATTTGATGCAGGACGATACTCCGACGCCTCCTACGCCTTCACGAATGACTACTATCAAGAGGCCGGTGCTTTCTTCACTCGTACCGACAACACCCTCCTCGACATCCAGAACACGCAAGCAGAACATGGAAGACTCCTGGAAGAGCAACAAAAATGGAAACTAGGACCGTGCCGCTGCAGTAGAAGAGCTAAGACAAGATACAACAACAATGAACAACAACATTACAACCATGATGCGGTTCTGGAACATCGGGTAAGACCGACGTCAACATCCAGCTTGGGGGAGTTCCTCCTAAATTTATCAAGTAAGTTTCTATTTGCTCTTCTTATTTATTCTATTCTGTCTTATTATTTAATTTATATTAAAAGAAAAAAAATTATTATTAGAAAACCAAATAAATATTTTCTTGCTTTAATTTACTGCATTTTAATAAACATGAAAACAAAATAAAAAGAGTGTGTAGATAAGTGTGCTGTATTTTTCTGCTAAGTTTAATCTCTAAAAAATAAAAAGACCGAAAAGATGCATGATGGAAATGATGAACAGTTGCTCTGTTTGCTTACTTACAAGTACCTAGCTTTTATATTAGAATTCTTCCAGGAATTACTAAAACTAAAATTACTATCTTTGGGAAGCATAAAACTAAAGTCTAGGTAAGAGAAAGACATGATATAAAGTTGAGCTACTATTTATCTTGTTCCTACTACACTAAGTTCTAGAGATTTATTTTGAAAACTTACAAATCACATGATGAGTTCCTAGCATAACAAAACTACCTACCACAGCCATACTTGCTATACCATCTTTTACTATATTTACATTGAGTTTGATCGAGCTGTGTAGACCCTTAGGAGCTTTTCATGTGGTTAAATTAAGATATTCACTTGCACACATCTACCACAGCATTCATCACCAATCATTAAAATTGCTAAAAATGTTATCACTCACTGTCCCGAATATTGTTATTCTCTCTCTCTAAAAAGATTCAATGCAGAAGAGGCATGGGTTATGCAAAAATATACGACGAAATAAAAAGGGGCAAGTGCCCGGAACCTCGGAAAAAGAAAGAAAAAGAGTGAGACGAGAGGTAAAAATGGACAAGTGTCCGAAGTAGAATTAGGGGTACAAAAATGCCCACTTGAGCGGAAAAAATGGACAAGTGTCCGACAGTAGAATTAGGGGTATGTACTACCCACCTGAAAAAAAAGAGAGAGAAAAAGATAGCCCATGTTCTCCCAAAGCAAAGATCAAAAAGAAGAGAAGAGATAGCAATATGAGGAGCAGTGAGAACTAAGATTTTTTAACACTATTGCATTTTCACCATCACTATCATTTACTCCACCACACATGCACATCTTGATTTAATTATATGTTGAGTTCCTTTGGATCCATGGCTCGATTAGACAACATATGTATGAGCTGTTTTTCACTCCTATGAGCTCCACTTAAATATTCTATTAGCTTTAGCTAAGTGATATCATGGTAAGGATCCACAAATACCACATATAGAGAGACCTGAGAGAATCATTGCTGGGAACTCTGAGTTTTATTTTGAAAACTTATGAAAAACTCTAGAACAAAGGTGAAGTATAGGCAAGAGGGATAGTGCTTGACTTAACTATTTTGTCTTTCGATTACTTAAGATTTAAATGCAGGTACTAAACTCCATAACACTTCACTCTAATCTGGAAGAATTTTTATGTAAAAGCATGTGTGCCTGTCAGGAAGGAAAACATCGAAGCAACTCCTGATCCGTCTGAGTTTAGCTATTTGCTCAGGGACGAGCAAAGGGTAAGCTTGGGGGAGTTTGTTGACGGTCCTTAAGTACTAAAATTAATAATCAAATAAACATGAAAAAGGATCAATATGAAACAAACATCTAGAATAGGGGTTTTATCTAACAGAATTCCACGAGCTTTGGTGTTTATCTATTTCTGCAGGGGTTTATTAGAAAATAGGGAGAGAAGGCCCACATGTCATGTTTACAACGAGATAATTATGTGCCGCGCAATTTTCCTCAATCTAGAAGGATCCAGAAGCCACGGGAACGAACGGGACGCGAATCGGGCTCGGGAGCTGGGCGGCCGCCCACCCCCCTTGGGCGCCCGCCCTGGCCAGGAAGCCAATCAGGACTCTGCTTCGGGGCAAGGCTCCACCGACCTAAAGGACCAATCTAAACCATACAATCTATGTCGGTTTGATCCAATGGCTCATGTTCACTTGAAGGGACTATAAAACCAGAACCCCTGGCCCCTGGAGGAGAGGAGGAGAAATCATTATTCAGAGGTAGCCATCAAAGTTAGGATTTAGATCTCTCTCCCACAGAGAATTAGAATTAGCTACTCCCTAATCCTTCAAGTTTAGAGGTTGATTAGATAGCAATTAGAGAAGTAGAGCACTACGCTCTGGATTCGGATCTTCGGTAATAAAGATTGGTATTATTCATATCTTTCTCTAATTCTATTGTTCTAATTACATTATGTCTCTAATTATTATGTTCTTAGTTTGCTCTAGTTCTATATTTGATATAGTTCTAATTGATAATGAGTTTATGTATAAGTTTGCAAAGCGCTTAGCTCTTGACGCAAGGGAGTTAGGTGATAGATCACATGTGAGCGTGGTGCTTAGATGTTATTTATCTACAAATGTATCCTATTGGTCGTGTCGTGTGGTAGTTCGCGATAGTGATAGCTTCGTTGATTCTTATATAGTCCACCCTCCGTTGATAGGACAGGCAGAACCGGTATTGTGGAGTAAGTCATGCGATGTTCTGATTTACTTTATCAATGTTCCTTATACATGAATGAAGAGTCTTTTATGCTATACATGATCTTGTAGATAACTAGAGTAGATTATGACTTAGTAGTTAGTAGATGACTTAGAATCCATTCTCTAGCTAATCCGACATCACCTACATATATGAGGAGTAGTCTATTTTCTAATCGCTGTGCTCTTTATCCCATGAACTTATACTTTATTATCATTATCTTAATGGTTTACCCCCTGTTAAAGTAAGTGACTGTGTGACGAGTTTCTTATTAGTAATCATGTTCTTGCAAGTTTATCTCTAGTCTATGCCTTGATAGATTTTGCCCCTTTGATTTAATTCCATTTTCTTGAGATCCCCTAAGCAAAATTATAAATAACGATACCTGGAATACTTATCCTGGTGAAATGCTACAATGAGGTGTTTTATCTGTGCGCTTGCGGATAGAATAGATTATTTTCTAGAGAGCCTTTACATTTATAAATACCTTTGTACACTCTGGCGCCATGCTAGGGATGACAACCTTGTATCTAAGTGGTGTTAGCTAGTGTCAACAACGGACACGTGGAAGCTTACCAGCAGGTGCCGGATCCGCAACCACCTCATCGGCAAGATGCCAACGCTTATTGGGCCGATAAGATTGCTGAAGTGATGAGAGACCAATTCGGGATAAAACCCAAAGTCAACACTTACTCTTATCGGACACCGTATCCTCCCACGTATGATTTGATCCCGCTTCCACATCGGTACAAGGTACCGGATTTTACTAAGTTTTCTGGACAGGATGACACGTCGACCATGGAGCACATCAACAGGTTCATTATTCAATGCGGAGAAGCTGGTAACAGGGACGAGTTGAGGGTCCGCTTATTCTCGTCATCATTATCTGGATCGGCTTTCACTTGGTTTATATCGTTGCCTCCCAATTCAGTGATTACTTGGGCCGATCTGGAGAAACAATTCCACAAATACTTCTTTTCTGGAGTCCATGAGAAGAAGATCACCGATTTGGTCAAACTAAGGCAACGCAATGATGAATCGGTTGAAAGTTTTGTGCAGAGGATACGGGAGGTCAAAAATAAATGCTATAGTCTGGTTTTGGATGATCGGCAGCTAGCCGATTTGGCTTTCCAGGGTCTGTTGCCACACATCAGGGACAAGTATGCTTCTCAGGAGTTTGAAAGCTTAAGTCATTTGGTGCAAAGAATTTCTGATCAAGATATCAAGCCTTTCGAGCCCAAGAGAGCATGGAACAAAAAGGTATCTTTCGTTGATGAAGTAACAAGCTCAGATTCTGATGAGGAACCAGTCATCGGTTTGGCAGAGTGGGTAAAGAATAAGAAGCCGATGTCTTGCCCTTTTGGGCAGAAGGAACCACAGAAGTTCGCATTTGACACCGCTAAGGCCGATAGGATATTTGACTTTCTACTTCAGGAAGGTCAGATCAAGCTGTCTCCTAATCACGTGATCCCATCGGCTGAGGACTGGCACAACGCAACTTCGCACGACACCAATGAGTGCAAAGTTTTCAGACAGCAACTGCAATTGGCTATAGAGTCTAGGAGAATTAGGTTTGACAGTTCCAAGACTCAGAAGCCAATGAAGATCGATCAACATCCTTTCCCAACGAACATGTTGGATGACAAGGGAAAGGCTAAGGTCTTAACATCGGAAGCGGCCGAAAGGAGTGCATCGGTAGATCCTCAGCATCAGGTCACTACTGCCGATGGCAAGAGGAAGAGGCTTGGTCCAGGAAGGAACCAGCTCAGGAAGACCTCCCCGATCCGGTATCGTTATAACCGACAGAAGGCCTTGGGACAATTGGCAACAACGTGAAGATCGGTACCGGCGCCAGCAAGAGGATTATCGTCGGGAAGAAGAAAGACGCCGGCAAGAATGGAATCGGCACAGGGATCATTGGAATTGCCCGTTCTTCATCCATTGTTGGGAGGAGAATATTAAGCTTCCCACTGTCAGGGATTGCCCTAAGTGTAATGGTTATGATCGGTATGATAGAACCGATCGGCGCTATCACGACGACAATCGGCGATCTAATGGGCCGATTAGAGGAAGAGCATTCGTTCACGATCGGCTGGGGAGCACGCTCAGCGTGCACGACAGGCTTGGTGACCGTGTCCAATATTTTCCCAGGAACCAGGAAGAGCTTGAGGAGTTGGCTAATGCACGAGTTCCCGACGAGTTCATATTTTGCAGGGATGCCAATACGCATCGGATGGAGTCAAGGGAAAGTCATCGTCCAGCAGCAAGGCAGAAGCCGCTTCCTCCATGGTGCCCAGAGGGGTTGACCAGGACACAGAAAAGGAGGTTGTAGCGCGAAAGGTGAGAAGGCTAAGCTAGGGCGAGAGCTCTGGTCAGTCTAGGGATCAGCAACAATCAGATCCCAAGGGGGAAGGGCCATCGGCAGATGTCAACATGGTCTTTATGTTGCCGATGGAGTTCCTTGCGCCATCCAGTGATGATGAGCTAGAATTTTCTGACCAAATAGCTCAATTGGCTCTGGATCCGATGACAGCTATTTTCGAGAAGCCTAGCGATGATGGAAGGCAACATCTCAAGGCTCTGTTTGTCAAAGGAAGGGTTGATGGGCAGCCGATGACTAAGATTCTAGTTGATGGTGGGGCTGCTATCAACATCATGCCATATGCAGTGTATCGGAAGCTTGGGAAAGGGGATTAAGATTTAACCAAGACCGATATGATGCTTAAAGACTTTGAAGGGAATGTGTCTCCGGTCAAGGGGGCAATATGTGTAGAGTTGACCATCGGCAGCAAAACTTTGCCGACAACCTTCTTCGTGATCAGTGGAAAGGGTGCTTACAACTTACTGTTGGGAAGAGATTGGATTCATGCTAACTGTTGTATCCCGTCTACAATGCACCAATGCTTGGTTCAATGGATGGGTGATAAGATTGAAATTGTCCTAGGAGATTCTTCTTATGTCATCGCATCGGCAGAGGCAGACACCTATGAAAGGACTAGGTGTATTTCAGGAGAAGTTTGGGAAAAGGATTTTCTCAAGGTTGCCGATTACGAAATTCCACCGATCCAAGCAGTCGGTTATGATAAAGGTTTTTAATGGACAGGTTCGCCGATGATGGAAAATTAGGCTAGGGATTCATATCGGCCGATGATCTATTAGAGGTAGACATAGGTAGTGGTGATAAGCCTAGAACTACTTTTATTAGTGCTAAGTTAGATTCTGAGTGTAAGCAACAGTTAACCGATTTGTTAAAGGAATATAAAGATTGCTTTGCTTGGGATTATACTGAGATGCCTGGATTGGACCGATCAATTGTTGAACATCGGTTACCTATTAAATCTGGATTTCGGCCACATCAACAGCCAGCTCACCGATGTAATCCTAATATTCTTCCTGACATCAAGGTCGAAATAACCAAACTTATTGAAGCCAAATTTATTCGGCAATGTCGGTATGCCGAATGGATTTCCAATGTTGTTCCGGTCTACAAGAAGAACGGGAAGCTTCGGGTCTACATTGATTTCAGGCATCTCAATAAAGCTACGCCGATGGATGGGTATCCAATGCCAGTTGCCGATTTGCTGG
The DNA here is from genome assembly GCF_000003195.3 of Sorghum bicolor. Classification (NCBI taxonomy): domain Eukaryota; kingdom Viridiplantae; phylum Streptophyta; class Magnoliopsida; order Poales; family Poaceae; genus Sorghum; species Sorghum bicolor. The sequence goes on along the minus strand of NC_012874.2, from coordinate 39,042,084 downwards.
TTGACGCTACGGCTGGGCACCGGATTATTAGCTTTATGGATGGCAATGCAGGATATAATCAAATATTCATGGCTGAAGAAGATATTTAAAAAACCGCATTGAGGTGCCCTGGTCATGTTGGATTGTTTGAATGGATAGTCATGACCTTTGGCTTAAAAAATGCTGGTGCTACTTATCAAAGAGCCATGAATTTTATATTTCATGAGGTCATCGGCAAGCTGGTGGAGATTTATATTGATGATGTGGTGGTTAAGTCTGAAAACTTCGCAAAGCATCTTGCCGATTTACGAAAGGTGTTGGAATGCACAAGGAAGCATGGTTTGAAAATGAATCCCAATAAGTGTGCATTTGGTGTATCGGCAGGACAATTTCTTGGTTTCATGTTGCATCAAAGGGGAATTGAAATCAGTCGGAGATCTATTGATGCTATCAATAAGATAGTAGCCCCTACCAACTAGACCGAACTCCAATCCTTGATCGGCAAGGTAAATTTTATCAGAAGGTTTATTTCTAACTTGTCTGGTAAAATCCGTGCTTTCAGCCCTCTTCATAAGTTAAAGGCCGATCAGGAGTTTGTCTGTGGGAAAGAACAACAGTTGGCTCTGGATGAAATCAGGAAGTATTTAATAAATCCTCCAGTTCTAATTCCACCTCAGCAAGGAAGCCCTTCAGATTATATTTGTCTGCCGAGGGGATGGTCGTCGGTTCGGCTTTAATTCAAGAGTTTGAAGGGAAGGAGCGTGAAATTTATTATTTGAGCAGGAGGTTGATTGATGCTGAGACCAGGTATTCGGCTATTGAGAAACTGTGCTTGTGCCTATATTTCTCTTGTATCAAGTTAAGGCACTACTTGTTATCGGCCGAATGCACCGTTATTTGCAAGGATGATGTGGTCCGGTACATGCTGTCCATGCCGATTATGAGTGGCAGGATCGGTAAGTGGATTTTGGTGCTGTCGGAGTTCGATCTGCGTTATGAATCAGCTAAGGCGGTTAAAGGGCAGGTTATGGCCGATTTTGTGACTCAACATTGCGGTACAGTAGAAGCTCTAGAAATTGTACCTTGGACGCTCTTCTTTGATGGATCCACATGTGACCGGGGGGCAGGAATCGGCATAGTATTAGTTTCCCCTCTGGGAAGGAAGTATGAGTTTTCCTTGCCGATTGTTGCCACGTCAACAAATAATCAGGCTGAGTAGCAGGCTTTGATAAAAGGTTTAGAGTTGTTGAGGGAAGTTCATGCTGATGCTGTCGAAGTCTTCGGGGATTCTATGCTCGTTATAAATCAGTTGGCTGGAAGCTATGAATGCCGAAGTGAAGTTCTCATAAGTTATTACGAGCGGAGCATACAATTATTAAAGGAGTTCAAGGATTTCCGATTAGAGTATGTTCCTCGATTGCATAATGAAGAGGCCAATCGGTTGGCTCAACATGCCTCGGGATATCATCCTATGATTGATACAATATCGGCAATTGATGCCAATGATTGGAGAAGAGAGATCGTTTATTATTTGAAAGATCCGTCCAAGAAAGTTGAGAGATGAGTTCGGTTTCAAGCCACCAAATATGTGCTCCTCGAAGATGAATTGTACTACCGAACTATTGATGGGATTCTTCTTCGATGCTTGGGTGATGATGAAGCTAGAAGTTTGATGGGAGAAATCCATGAAGGGGTATGTGGAGCACATCAGTCGGCTTTCAAGATGAAGTGGATGATTAGGAGGAATGGATATTACTGGCCGACCATACTTGAAGATTGCTTTAGGTATTTTAAAGGGTGTCAAGGATGTCAGAAGTTTGGCAATATTCAAAGAGCACCCGCATCGGCCATGAATCCTATTATTAAGCCTTGGCCATTCCGGGGATGGGCTATTGATCTAATCGGCCAGATTTATCCACCATCTAGCAAGGGGCATAAGTTTATTCTGGTTGCCACCGATTATTTCACTAAATGGGTTGAAGCTATTCTTTTGAAGAAAGTCACATCGGCCAATATGATTGATTTTGTGAAGGAGCATATTATTTACCGATTTGGAATTCCTCAGACAATTACTACCGATCAAGGCACTATGTTCACATCAGGGGAGTTTGATGAATTTGCAATCGGTATGGGAATTAAAGTGTTGAATTCCTGTCCTTACTATGCTCAAGCTAATGGGCAGGCCGAAGCGTCTAACAAAGGAATTATTAAGCTTATTAAACGGAAGATTGAAGAAAATCCTAGAAGGTGGCACACATTGTTAAATGAAGCCTTGTGGTCCTATCGGATGGCTTGTCATGGATCAACTAAGGTTTCACCTTATCAGTTGGTGTATGGACATGATGCAGTGTTGCCTTGGGAAATTAAGGCTGGATCTAGGCGATTATCTCTTCAAGATCATTTGGCTGCCGATGATTATGCTACTTTGATGACAGACGAGTTGGATGATCTAGCAGGGCATCGGCTAAGGGCTTTGATGAGTATAGAAGAGAATAAGAAAAGAGTTGCCAGATGGTACGATAAGAAGGTGAAGGCTAAGGAATTTGCCGATGGAGACTTAGTATGGAAATTAATCTTACCGATCGGGACTAAAAGTTCAAAGTTTGGAAAATGGTCTCCTAATTGGGAGGGTCCCTATCGGATAAGACGATCGGCTCCTGGTAACACCTACATTTTAGAAACTCTCGAAGGAGTTGAATTTCCCAGAGCATTGAATGGCAAATATTTAAAGAAGTACTACCCCAGCATATGGGTCGATGCATAAAGATTTAAATGCCGATAACACTCCTATCGGCTGGATTAAAATGTATCTAGGGCCGGATTTAATGTTTCAAAAGTTGCCGATAACAGTCCTATCGGCTGGACTAAACATCAAGAAAGCTGAAGAGTAGGAAGATGCAGGTGTGTTGCCGATGAAGAGCTCACATGCTTAGTAGTGCCTGGATCGCTGATATGGCGCGCAACCGAATTTGTTTGGCTGTTTCTATCTCTTTGACATCGTCATCGGCAGAACCTTCTATCGGCCTCAGCTTCTTCTTCAACTGCAATGCCTTGCGACCGTGGGCATTTTGTTCTTGCTCAAGGAGCTTGATGGTCTCTGGCAGTTGGCTCTCTTCCTGTTGGGTGTGGGATAAGGCATCCTCCACTTGCTTGAGTTCTGCCAACAGGGCTTCTCCTTTTGCCGATAGGTCAGAGATCTTCTGCTTCAGCGCGTCTTCTGAAGATCTCAAGGTGCTGATGTTCTTGTGCTTTTCATCAGTCAGGAGCTTCTCTTTCATCATCTCCTCAAAAAGCTGGGTCTGAGCAGCTCTATCGGCAAGGCGTCGGGAGGCCCTCTGGTACTGCAGCTGACGACTCTCCAGATGCGCAGCTTGGAAGAGGATTTCTTCAACATCGGCAGGGATCTGGCCTCTGAGGGTCTTGAACAGAACTTTGGCTGGGTCAGAGTCATCGACCAGTTGAGCCGTGTCCTGATGGAGGAGGGCCGAAAGTTCTTCTAGCTTAGCCTTGATCTCAGCCGACGCGATCCCAACTGCTCGGGAGGAACTTGCTTCCTCACCTTCATCTTCGGAGATATCAATGGCAAAGGAAAATAGGCTGTCAGGAGAATCCTGTTCCTAAAAAGGAAAACAAAGTGAGTCGTTCTATAGTCAAAACATCGGGAAATAACATTGATGGAGATCGGATGGCTTACTTGCTTCAAGGCAATTTCTCGCCTTCGACTGAAAGATGCCGATGGAGCCGCAGATGGATCGGCTAGGATTACCGATGGGACGACGTCAGCTGAAAATTGACCGAAGAGGTTATGAGACTGAAAAAGAATAAGTTCATCGGCGGTAATGTTATAAAAAATGTGTTACCTTGAGGAGGGACGATGCTTGTCTGGATTGAGGAAACTACCGATGACATAATTGAACCTGCCGGGTCGGTAGTTTGCTCGCCTACATCGGCTGATGTGTCGGCTAGCTGGGGTGCTTCTACTTGGGGTTCTTCTTGCTGGGGTTCATCTGCTTCTGGTGCTTCTTGCGGTTGAGGGGGAGATGGTACTTGCTGAGTCTCTACGTCTGGAGGAGAAGGAGAAGATTCCACCAGAATGGGAGATACCAGAGGAGGAGGAGTCGCCACTTTTTGGTGCTTTGTTTGTGCCCTGGTACTCTTGGCACCCTTTCTCTTTTGCTGGCTGGACTGGGGGGCATCGGCACCTTGACTCTTGGTTCTTGCCGATGCACTGGTTTGCTGTTACGGAAAAAGAATTTGTGGGTACCAATACAGCCGATGTAAAAATAAGATCGGTATGAATGAAGAGGTCTAATAGTTACCTTAAAAGCCTGTGCTAGAGTGGAAGCGGCTACCGATGGTGGTGTCTGAGTTCTCCTGGTGGTAACTTTCTTGAGGCGTATGCCTCGATGCACGATGGCGGCCAGAGTGGGAGCGTTGTGGCCGATTGAAGAGATTGACCTAATGCAAACAGATCAATCGGCTTGCCACTTCTGCTGACCGATGGGGGAGTGTCATCGACCTGAAAAGTCACACAAAGAGTCAATTACCGATGGAAATAAAATTAAAAAAAATGAAACATCAGTTTAAAGATACTTACGGTGTCAGTGGGAACTTCGTACTCAGGATCGATCATGCCGCGGTACGAAAGAGCTGATTTGCAGAATAGGTGCTCTTTCCATTCTGCCCACCACTGCTTATATGCTTGAGTGATGAAGGCAGCCGGGACCCACTCTGACAGGTCTACATCTGTATCGGCACTTGATGGCAGCTGGGCTACTCGAATCCATTCAAGGAGGCAGGTGATGGTTTACCTGGGCTTTATCACATCGGCATAACAGAGTGCAATCGGCAGCTGGCCGAAAGCTAAGTGACGAGCTAGTGCCGATAGATTGTAGAATTCATAAGTCTAGGGGGAGGTTTTTCCACTGTCAAAGAAGTTCACTGGTATGGCTCTGGGAGTCACCAATGCCATCATCACCTCATTGTCCTTATCAAGAGCCTCGTCGAACGGGTTGAAAACCAGAGGAAACACGGTGTCTGGGTCATCATAAGCTAACCATGCTCGCTCATCTCTGGCCAAACCTTCGTACAAGGTTTGGAAGAATCGGCTAATCTGATCTGGATTACCCCCTATGCCAGGCAGAACTATGACAGCTTCACCGAAGTTCAAGGGAGGTCGTGTTGTCGATTCTTCTTCACCCAGCACATGGTTTTCTGCTATGTCCCTTGGAAAGCGTTGTGCAAAGAGATTGAACTCCAGACGTTTGTGCATGTAGAGGCTGAGCCACATGTTAATGAACCACCAGGGACCTCACAGATTACCGATGGACTGGCCAAGCAAGAGCTTCCTAGTTACTTGGTGGAGGAGGTGATAGGCTGCTCCAAGCAGGTATCGGCCGAGGGGAAATCGGCCACCATTGGCCAGATTTTCTGCTGCTGCTAGATAAACATAAGTTGGTCCTGCCGATCAGCCACAAAACACGAATTTATCTAGCCACATGTTCAGGAAGCAGGTCTGCTCTTTTATGTCAACAGGGCCTATTTTGCGGTATTTTTGGATATACCCCGACCAGCCGCCGATGGTGCGGGTTTCTACCTTAGCACTGGGTTTGGTATCGAAAAAGTGGGTGCTATCGGCAGAAGAAACGTCCAGGCCAGTGAGCATAGCTACATCGGCAAGTGTAGGGGAAGCAGAGCCATGGCCAAAGACAAAGGCATTGAGGGTGTCTGAAATAAGTTGCAGCTATCAACAGTGATTCATTCTTATGCATATCGGCAATGGACAACCTAATGCATTGGTCTAGCTTTCTCTCGCCCCACTGGACTTTGTTGGAGTTGCTGACCCTCAAGAACCAATCCTTCCACCCCACGGTAGGGCTGGGCCAGCAACGAAAAGTATCCTTCCACAGATCCAAAGAAAAATTCTCTGTTCTAAAAGGGATCCTGTTGGTTTCTGCATTTATGAGGTTGGTTGGATCTGGATCCCCTAGCGGGCCAAGGCATTGGAGGTGTGGTTGATCAGTGGGGATGACAATTTTGTTAGCCGATTCCTAGTGGTTTTGGAGATGGAAAAGAAAAACAGAAAGAAAAAAGGGAGAGAAAATGTTCAGTAAGATGGATTGCTGATGAACAGGGGTGTGAGAAAAAGTACAAGAGATGGCGCGAAGGACTGACCTCAGGAACGATGAAGTTGACGGCCATTTTACCACAGAGGAGATGTTTGAGAGCTTCGGAGTTGGTGAAGAAGGGGCTTCATCGAGGATTTTGGAGCCTTTGGACAGCGCCGCCGCAGGGAAAGTGAAGTTGGAGTTGTGGAATGATGTGATGGAGGAGTACCCGAGAAGAAACTATTTATAGGACAAAATGGGCAAGGGCAAATCTGACTTATCTCTTTGCCGCATCCGTGAAATCCGAGGGTGCTCAGGTAGATATGGTAACTGTTCGCACGGTAATCAAGGGATTGTGCAGGTGATTTGACAGGAAGCGGTCATTATCCAGAGATATTTTACTGTGTGGGATCTCCTGGTCGGTCCATCGGCAGAGTCTTTGTAACGGTCATATTGCCGATGAGCGAATAAAGTGGAGATAGCCGTTTGGGAAGATAAGGTACGAACGTCCTGGTCAGTACATCGGCAAGTCTTTGTAACGGTAATATTGCCGATGTGCGACTAAAATGGAAATGCCCGTTTGGGAAGTTGAGGATTTCGAGGAATCTGCAAAAGAATAGAATCAGAGTTGTTCAGATTAAAGTTGTCAGTTACCAGATTAGGAGCATTAATTGCGGAAAATGGCATCATTACTGCAGGGAATTTTGAAGTATTAATGATTTCATACTCCAAAATTGGGGGGCATGTGTTGACACCGTTTTTGGGCACGTGTCCGTGATCGGTAAAGTGTGGATCGGCAAGATGAGGTGGTGTTGCTTGATCTGCAGGGTGAGTTGCCGATAGAGGATGGTTGCCGATGGAGGGGCTGTTGAGCGTGACTAAGTCCGTAGGTGATGATGTGTCTGTACCGATGGCTATGACAAGAAGGTCTGCCGATGCTACGAAGGGAGAGTCTGGAAGCTGCCGATTGGCTGGTGGGGATGTTCTGGTTTGTCCCGTGAGGACAGTTTTACCTTTTCCTTAGTTATTTAGATCGTTTTGTACACAGATTCTGTTTAAGTTTGGAATTCGAATTCTAGTCGTGTCTGGTTGTAGCTCTTTAAGCAGGGTATAAATGTAGACCCTAGGGCTTTGTAATGAGGACATCTATCAATCAATCAAACACACGTTTTTACTCATATTCCAGCATCTACTTTTTTTGATGACTTCGTCATACTTTTTCCTTTTCATTACGAGTTCTTAGGAATTCGTCGACTTAAGCTCGGCGTGTTCTCAAGTTCCGCGTGAGTACCTCTTAGCCGTGACATCTGGGCGCATCGCTGTTGTTAGGACTAAAGTATTCGAGTTACCATCCTTGCCGATAGTAAGGTCAAATCGGCTGGCACGCCTTAACGTTTGAATCGGGTATTAGCCCTTTGTGTTTGCAGATTAGCTTTTGCACCAACAATTACTACCAAAATGATGCTAAGGTATATAGAATGGACCTTTGAAGCGTGATACCAATCGGAGTTGCCAATATACCATCCTTAGCACCAAAGTAGCTAGACATACATCAAAAACTCAAGATACCTCGTGAGATCACATTATATGTCTAGATACCACGAGAAAATAAAACTTTATGCTAGAATTCAAAGCATCATTCAAGTTCTATTTCTAGCAAGCACCAATCATACAAGAGTAGTGAATTTAAACTTGCAATGCAACACTTCATTATGTTAATGCACATTCAAATGCAACAAATGGTTCATGAGCTTGCTCCCCCTATTTGTGTGCTCAAGTTTAAAGGTTTCTCTCCCTATCTTTGTTTCTCTTCCCTCTTTTTGACTTTATCTTTGTTTCTCTACCCCTTTGTCATCAATGACCACAAAGGTTTAAATTTTAGTGAGAATTAAGTCAATCAATATGAGAGTCAAATTATGGTTCAACCTAGATCACTTGCCTAGATCATGTAATTCGATTTGATCCAAGGACAAGCTTTTTCACACCTCATAAAGTATAAGGGTTATCTTGACCATGTTGAATTACACATCATAAGCTCATATTCTAGATTCAACACTACGCTCACAAGCTCACAAACATGTCATATGCTACCACTAGATCAATCGAACATAGAAGCAATAGTGGTACCATACATACATCAAAATCTTTTGATTTTCATGAATGAGCCTCTTGTCATGCAAACATGTCTATATGTTCTAATCATGTCCTTAGCAAGTATGAATGCTATGTCAACCAACTTTACCTTGCATTGTTGGAGAAGAGGCATGTCATATATAAATGTGGGGGTGCACTCATCTCAAGTTGGAGAAGTCAAGTATGTTCAATTCATTCCTCAACTTGCAAAATCTCTTCTCATCAAGTGGCTTTGTGAAGATGTCGTCTAGTTGATCTTCGGTGCCAATGCTTTCAATGCTAATATCACCCTTTTGTTGATGGTCTCTTATGAAATGGTGCCTTATGTCAATGTGCTTGGTTCTTGAATGTTGAACCAGATTTTGTGTCATCTTGATTGCACTCTCATTGTCACATAGCAAAGGCACATTCTGGAATTTGATTCCAAAGTCATTCAAGGTAGCTTTCATCCAAAGCAATTGTGCACAACAACTACCGGCACTTATGTATTCGGCCTCGGCGGTTGATAGTGCAACACTATTTTGTTTCTTTGATGACCATGAAACTAGAGACCTTCCTAGCAATTGACAAGTGCCACTTGTGCTCATTCTATCAATCTTGCATCCACCATAGTCGGAGTCCGAATATCCAATCAATTCAAAGCTGGACCCCTTGGGATACCACAATCCAACATCATGAGTGCCCTTAAGATACCTCAATATCCACTTAGTTTCCTTCAAGTGACTTTCTCTAGGTGAAGCTTGGTATCTTGCACATTTGCACACAATAAACATCACATCCGGCCTTGATGCGGTGACATAGAGCAAACTTCCAATCATGGATCGGTATAGCTATGGATCTATCATGTTGCCACTTGCATCACTACCTAATTGATCATTTGTGCCCATAGGTGTGCTCATTGGTTTAGCTTCTTGCAACCCAAACTTCTTGATCATGTCCTTGATGTACTTGCTTTGACTTACAAAAGTGCCTTCCTTCATTTGCTTGATTTGAAGTCCAAGGAAGTAACTAAGCTCTCCAATCATGGACATCTCAAACTCACTAGCCATCATTTTTCCAAACTCTTCACAAAAGTCTTGATTGGTTGATCCAAAAAATGATATCATCAACATAGATTCGCAATACAAACAAGTCATTGCCTAGCTTCTTGGTGAAGAGAGTAGTGTCAACCTTTCCCATCTTGAACCATTTAGAGAGAAGGAAATCTCTCAATCTCTCATACCATGCTCTAGGTGCTTGCTTCAAACCATACAATGCTTTCTTGAGCTTGTAAACATGGTTGGGTTTCTTGTCATCTTCAAAACTAGGAGGTTGTTCAACATAAACCCACTCATTTATGTATCCGTTGAGAAATGCACTCTTCACATCCATTTGATATAGCTTGATGTTGTGGGCACAAGCATAGGCTAATAATATTCTAATTGCCTCCAATCTTGCAACCGGTGCATATGTGTGTCCAAAGTCAAGACCTTCAACTTGAGTGTAACCTTGTGCTACTAGTCTTGCTTTGTTTCTCACAACTACACCATCTTGATCTTGCTTGTTTGTAAAGACCCACTTGGTACTAATCACATTGTAGATCTTTGGCCTCTCAACAAGCTCCCACACTTGATTTATTGTGAAGTTGTTCAATTCTTCATGCATGGCATTTACCCAATCAGAATCCTTCAATGCATCTTCTATTTTCTTTGGTTCTTCAAATGAGACAAATGAGTAGTGCTAACAAAAGGATGCTAGCCTTGATCTTGTTTGTACACAACTTTGAATTCCCCCAATGACTTGATCCAATGGATGATCCCTTGCTATGCTTGTATGTTGGAGTATTGGTAGTTGATAACTTCCACTTGCTTGATTTTGATTTTGAGCATCATCATGAGAGCCACTAGTACTAGCTTGATTTACATCAATTTGCACTTCTTGATTGATCATGTGAATATCACTATCATCATCAACTTGCCTTGGCCTTATGTCACCTACATCCATGTTCTTCATTGCATTTGCCAATTGATCACCCCTCACATCATCAAAATTTTGAGCTTCATTTTGAGATCCCTCGGTTTCATCAAACTCAACATCATGGACTTCTTCCAATGTGCCACTTGCCAAGTTCCAAACTCTATATGCCTTGCTTGTAGTGGAATAACCAAGTAAGAACCCTTCATCACATTTATTCTCAAACTTGCTCAATATAGTGTCTTTCTTGAGAATGTAGCATTTACAACCAAACACTCTAAAGTATGTAATGTTGGGCTTTCTTCCATTCAATAGCTCATATGGTGTCTTCCCAAGCTTCCCATGGCAATAGAGACGGTTGCTACAACAGCAAGTCGTGTTGATAGCTTCACTCCAAAATGAATGGCCAACATTGTATTCACTAAGCATTGATCTAGCCATATCAATTAAGGTTCTATTCTTCCTTTCAACTACACCATTGGATTGAGGAGTGTATGTTGGAGAGAATTGATGTCCAATGCCAAGATCATCACACAATTCCTCAATTCTTGTGTTCTTGAATTCACTACCATTGTCACTTCTAATCTTATTGATAGTGGTTTCAAACTCATTTTGCACCCTCTTGACAAAAGACTTGAACAGATCACAAACATCACTCTTGTCATAGAGGAAGAGCACCCAAGTGTATCTAGTGTAGTCATCTACTATCACAAATCCATACTTGTTGCCACCAATGCTAGTATATGTTGTTGGCCCAAATAAATCCATGTGCAATAGCTCAAATGCCTTTGATGTGCTCATTTCACTTTTCTTAGGATGTGCATTTCCAACTTGCTTTCCGGCTTGACAAGCACTACATGGTTTATCCTTCTCAAAGGTGACATCCTTCAAGCCTCTAACTAAGTTATGCCTCAATAGTTTGTTCAATTCTTTCATTCCAACATGACCAAGCCTTCTATGCCACAACCAACCCAAACTTGATTTGCTAATTAGGCAAGATGTCAATTGAGTGTCACTATCATTGAAATCAACCAAGTATAAGCTACCATGCCTAAATCCTTTGAATATCAAGTTTGATCCATCAACACTAACCACCTCAACATCATCACTACCAAAGATGCACTTGAAACCAAGGTCACAAAGTTGTGCAATTGACAAGAGATTGAAATCAAGGCTCTCAACTAGCAACACATTTGATATGCTCATGTCATTTGAGATAGCAATTTTACCAAGCCCTTTGACCTAGCCTTTCTTGTTGTTGCCGAAAGTGATAGAATCAAAGCCACCATTTTTATTTGTATCAATTGATTTTGAACATACAAGACTCTCCGGTCATATGTTGAGTGCACCCACTATCAAGCACCCAATGCCTTCCTCCGGCTTTGTAATTGACCTACAAGACAAGATCAATTCTTTTTAGGTACCCAAACTTGATTGTGTCCTCCAAGGTTAGCTACTAAGCTCTTTGGTACCCAAATGGCTTTCTTCTTTGAGCCCATCCATGGTGCACCAATGAACTTAGCATGAACACCTTTTGTATCCTTGGTAAGCACATAGAAAGAATTAAGCTTAATTGAGGATACATAAGCTTTGGGTTTCTTGTTCATGCATTGTTGCTCTAAGTGACCAACTTGCTTGCAAACTTTGCAATACCCGCCATTGTTCTTAACAAAACTAGTCTTGTGAGGAGCAAAGGCGGCCTTGCCTTTCTTGAGGTTATAGCCTAATCCCTCTTTATAGAGAGAAGCTCTTTGGCTACCCAAGCACATAAGCAAGCGGTCTTCACCACCGTAAGCCTTGGCTAAGGTGTGATTGAGCTCTTTTACCTCCTTTTTGAGAATTTCATTCTCAACTTTTAGTGTGGTGTCACAAGTGAAACCATCACCACTAGATGAGGATGATGTAGATGTGCTACACGAAGGGTTAGTAGAAGCAATAACAATAGGCTTGCATAAGATATCACATGTTAGGCCTATGTTGCAAGTTTTAGCTTTTTCAATTTTAGTTGGCTCATTTCGTATTTGTTGACTAGAGATGAATGAGCTTCTTCAAGCTTAGTGTGAGCCTTTTGAAGCTTCTTATGGTCTTTCATTAGACTCTCATAAGATGCTCTAAGCTCATCATGTTCTTGCTCAAGGGTTTTCTTATCCTTAAGCAAGGCCTTGCACTCCTTTCTAGTTTCTTTATAATGATGAGTGCAATCTTCTAGCATAGTGATTAGTTCATCTTTAGTTGGTTCATCATCATCACTATCACTATCACTACCATGGTCACTCTCATCATCGGATGAAACCTTAGTGGCCTTAGCCATGAAGCATGATGGAGTGTCGAAGATGGAGCTTTACCTGCTCAATGTTAGTAGCAAGAGCCAGTGCAGGAGCTAACTTTATTAATTTAAGCTCTACGCTTTTATTAAGTGTGTTTTGCTCATCAAAGGCAGTTAATAGAAAATCCACTTTATTGTGTATATCTTTTAGAGATGATTCATTTGTATCTTGCCTTTGTTTAACTTCATCATTAGTTTTGGTTTGTTGAGCAATTATCTCTTTTAATGAAAGTTGCTTGAAAGTGTTACCTGAATTCATACCTTTGCTATTGGGTTGACTCGAAGTAGGCTGATATTTGTATGCTGTCTCAATGGCCCTTTGATCTTCTTTGAACTTGGCCCTCTGGTCAACCCAATGGAGCAAATTTTCCATCTTGGTTGATAATGCTTTTACTTCTTCTGGTTTTTCTTCAGTTTGATGACATTGTTGAGCTTCATCTTGGAACCAGCTTTGGTTTTCTGCTATCTTATCCAAAAGTATCTCTGCTTTTCCAATTGTAAGCTCCAAGAATGATCCTTTAGCAGATGCATCTAGGCACTCACGAGCCTTCAGGGTTAATCCATGGTAGAAGGTCTGCATAAGTAACCATGAGACCATTCCATGGTGAGGACAATCCGATATGTATCCTTGAAAACGCTCCCATGCTTCTGAAATGGTTTCTGTCTTCTGCTGTTGGAAACTGACAAAACTTCCCCTTAAGACAGTTGTTTTGCCTATAGGGAAAAACTTTGATAGAAAGGCATCTGACAAGTTTGTCCAGTTGTTGATGTTATCTTGATGAGGGTAGAACCACTTCCTCGCTTTCCCTTCCAGTGAGAATGGAAAAAGGCGAAGCAGTATGACGTCTTTGTCAACTCCGTTGATATGGATTGTGCTTCCAATCTCTAAGAAATTCTGCAAGTGTGCAGTAGCATCTTCATGTGCATTTCCACTGAATTGTGTAGCTTGTACCAAATTGATGAGGCTTGACTTGAGTTCAAACTCGGGTACTCCTTCTTCTACTGCAAATCTTGGACCAGTTGGAATGTTCTCAAGACTTGGAGCAGAGAATTCTTGTAGGGTCTTCTGTGCCATAGCTTCAGCAGTTTGTAGCTAGCTTCTTCTTTCTTTCTTGATTGCTTTGGTTCTGATGATGAAGAGTTGAATGTACCCAAAGTCAATCCTGATACACCCTATATAAAAATATAAACATATAAAAACAACAGGGTGAACTTGCCAAAGTAGAGGTGCCTTGTTATGATTTCTCAGTTAGTAGCTATTTCATGCAATTATTTCTCTATAGTCTAGTTTAATATTTTATATGAATAACCTTGACTGATTTCCTGACTTTCCTTACCGCTCCCCGGCAACGGCGCTAGAAATGCTTGTTGACACTAGCTAACACCACTTAGATACTAGGTTGTCATCCACAGCATGGTGCCAGAGTGTACAAAGGTATTTATAAATGTAAAGGCTCTCTAGAAAATAATCTATTCTATCCGCAAGCGCACAGATAAAACACCTCATTGTAGCATTTCACCAGGATAAGTATTCCAGGTATCGTTATTTATAATTTTGCTTAAGAAAACAAGGAATGAAATTAAGATAAGGACAAAATCTATCAAGGCATAGACTAGAGATAAACTTGCAAGAACATGATTACTAATGAGAAACTCGTCGCACAGTCACTTACTTTAGCAGGGGGTAAACCATAAAGATAATGATAATGAATTATAAGTTCAAGGGTAAATAACACAGCGATTAGAAAATAGACTACTCCTCATATATGTAGGTGACGTCGAATTAGCTAGTGAATGGATTCTAAGTTATCTACTATCTACTAAGTCATAATCTACTCTAGTTATCTACAAGTTCATGTATAGCATAAAAGACTCTTCATTCATTTATAAGGAACATTGCTAAAGAAAATCAGAGCATCGCAAGACTTACTCTGCAATACAAGTTCTGCCTGTCCTATCAACGGAGGGTGGACTATATAAGAATCAACGAAGCTGCCACTATCGCGAACTACCACACAACCCGGCCAATAGGATACATTTGCAGGTAAATAAATCTAAGCACCACGCCCACATGTGCTCTACCACTTAACTCCCTCGCGTCAAGAGCTAAGGGCTTTGCAAACTTATACATAAACTCATTATCAATCATATCTATATCAAATATAGAACTAGAGCAAACTAAGAACATAATAAATAAAGACATAATATAATTAGAACAAAGTATTAGAGAAAGATATGAATAATACCAATCTTTATTACCGAAGATCCGAATCAAGAGCGTAGTGCTCTACTTCACTAATTGCTATCTAATCAAACCTCTAAACTTGAAGGATTAGGGAGTAGCTAATTCTAATTCTCTGTGGGAGAGAAGCTCTAAACCCTAACTTTGATGGCTACTGTTGGCATTTCTTAACGTCATCACTAAGAACAGGGCTTAATCCGTCCTCAGCAACGATGTCAGAAATGTCGTGATAACACTTACTAATGCAATCACCACGATTAGAGTATAAATCTATCCTAAGCAACGGTGCCAGAAATGGTTGTTAGCGTTTCTAAGGAAGGCTTAATATGTTAAGGATTCTAAGATAAGCATAGATCAAAGTAATTATGATAGCAATAATGGAATCAAGGGTCATAGCATGTGATAAACATTTATATGTAGAATAGTGATCCATCTCAATCTAGGCATGGCATATGGGCTAAGGAATAAAAAGAGACTAAAAGAATGAATTGAATCAAAGAATAAACAAACAACCTATTGGAGCAGGTGTGGTCCTAGATACAGATCATGTCATAGAACAAGTTAATCAAGTAATTATACTACTTAGATCTAGTCCTGTGTTTAGATGGTTTGGGAGGTTACGCGAGTACTGGTCTGCCAGCAACCTCCGCAACTATTTAGACTCCTACACCCTAGCCGAACGTGGGGGAATGCCAAGGACGGATAGGGCTGTCACCACCTACCGCCATCCCGTCAACCGTGGACTAGGACAATGCATTTACCCGGCCTTTACACCCAAGCACCATGCTTACATGCAAAGAACCTACTCGGACTGCCCCGGGTCCCCGACCCTACGGATCGACAGGTAAGAAGCCCGAGCCTACTCAAAAGAGCATGATAAACCCCCATCTTCACACAAAGCTATTTCTAGACAATTAATTAACATGAAGCAATTAGACTAAAGTCCTAAGTGAGAATAATAGAACATACACTTAGCACTAGTTCAAATAATACACTACTAGCCCTAGGGTAGCATTATACTATAAGAACTATATACTAAAATGTATGTCATATCATTTTCACTAGAACTATATTCTAGTTCATATGCTAGCATCATAAAACAGGGCCTATGATCTATGTCATACAGCATAGCATAAGAACTATACTCTAGTTCATATGAAGAACTATATCGGACATGATAAGACATGGACTTGGAGTAAAGATATCTTTATTCATACCCAAGTTTCTCTCCAAGGAGCCAAGCCCTCCTTGATAGCTCACCCAACTCTCTCTCTAAAAGCTAAAAGGAAAAACAAGGAAGAGGTAGTGCCCAAGTGCCTTGAAGGTGGAGTGTTGATTGTGAATGTGATGAGATGAATGGAGCCTCCCTCTCCCCCTCCTTAAATAGGTGGGGAAGGTCGGTTCCCCAAGGTGTAAACTGCAATTTGCACGTGGGGACTGCGGGAGGATAGGCTCAGCACCGCCTCTGCGAAAGGCGGTGCTGAGATGGGCTGGGTCAGGGTCGGCCGACCCCAGGAGGCGGCCGCCCCCTGGTGGGCCCCGCTGGCCCCGGCCCGAAGCCCGTTGCCTTCCTCTCGGGCCCCTGAGTCCAGATCCACCTGCAAATTGATGCACTTCTATATTGGGCTTTTGGGTACTTGTTTATTTGCGCATTTTTTGATGTGTCGGATTGCGCCTTTTTATTTGCTTTCCACCTGTATGCCTGTATATGATCTGCAAAACACAACTTGCACTACATGTGGAACTTGGTAAGCATTTAATAAGTATATGTGAGTAAAATACATGCTTTTCTTCCTTTGCATGGACTATGTTGGCGGGGTAAATATGTCATTAAGAACCGCCAACAAACTCCCCCAAGCTTACCCCTTGCTCGTCCTCGAGCAAGAAGCTAAGATCTTGGTTGTTGACCAGGAGTTGCTACAATATTTTCACATCTATCCAGTACATACCTTCAAACAAGAATTCTCCTTTGA
Source organism: Sorghum bicolor (assembly GCF_000003195.3). Taxonomy (NCBI): domain Eukaryota; kingdom Viridiplantae; phylum Streptophyta; class Magnoliopsida; order Poales; family Poaceae; genus Sorghum; species Sorghum bicolor. Next base: position 39,025,371 of record NC_012874.2, on the reverse strand, counting down.
ATTTTGAACAGATATGTCATGGGGCTTATTGCACATACCTTGGGTCCTTAAGCATTTGCAGGATGGATTTGATCAGATCGAGCGCTATGTCCCTAGTTCTTTACTTCACCTTTGTTCCGGAGTTTTTTGATTTTCAAAACTTAGCGCATTTATTTGTCAAATTAAACAATGGATCCAAAGAGAAAGTTAATCATACCATTGAATTTTTGAAAACTTTTTCTTTTCCATCATTCTCTTTTTGTCTATTAGAGACACATGGCTATGTGGCTAATTCTACTGTTGGGCACTTGCCTATTTTTTTTTATTTTTTTTCGAGGTTCCGGACACATGTCCCTTTTTATTTCCTCGTGATCTTTCTTTTTGCGGTTTCGGACACATGTCCCTTTTTATTTCCTCAGATGCTTTTTTTCTTTTTCATAGCCATATGCCTTCTAACAAACTTTTGAGATGATAACATAATGAAATATTTTTGTTTTCAATGGTGTGACAACCTCTCAAAGGGTCAACAAAGCTTAATCTAACTCAATGTGATTATTTTATTTTTGTAAAAACTCCAGAACTCTAGCGTTGTTTAGAACAGGATACTAGCAGCTCAGATCATCACAAATATATCCATTAATTACTTTATAATTTAGATAGAGCATTTTGGAACCCACGCATTTAATCATTTTATTAATTTGGAGAATTCAAGGTTGAAACTAGATACTGGAAAGAAATTACGATAGAGCAACTATTCATCATTTCAACAAGGAAGAAGCATATATCTTACATCACATATAAGAGTGGAATTATATTTTTGTCTTTTTAGCATTTTTTCATTTTTTTTATATGCAATAATTAAAATATGAATTTAACTAATGGAAATTTCATAAAGTAAACATGCTAATTTAAAATGAAGGATGCATGAAAATAAATATGCAATGCAGATAACCTCGGGATTGGGGGTCCTCCCCCAAGCTAGCTTGTGGCCTACTGATCGGGGTTGTACCCCATGTACCGCCAGAAGTCTTGGGACTGTTTCAGCAGCTGATCTTGGCGAGCTTGCATTTCTTCTTGCTGCTGCTGGTGCCAGGCCTGTTGTTGCTGTTGCCATAGCAACCCTTGCTGGTGCCACTCCACGGCTTGCTGGTGGTGCGCATCGGTGGTTTGGATGTGTTGTTGGAGAGTGTCCTGGATCTCATCCGTGCGCACCACCAATCCCCCAAGCTGAGCTTGGAGGCCCTCCAAGTCGGTTCAGCCTACTGTGGAGGCCGAAGGATGTTCTTCTGGTGATTCGGCCCTCCAGCGCGATTGTTGTTCCCAAGCGCTGGAATCCGCCTCAGCCCACCCCTGAACACCTTGTGTCGGCATGGGTGTGTCCCACCCCGACTGGTAGATCGGCTGTGTATAGGAGGGTGGTGGCTAGGAGCTGCATCCGCCGATGTCCCTGCCAGAAACACTACGCCTTCGCGCAGTTTCAGCTGTCTGCAGATCAAAGGTTAGTCACCCAGAGTTATACAAGTGTAGACCCGGGTTAGGTAACCGGATTACGTTTGTATACCTGGGAAATAAAACACAAGACCGCCCGCATTATCTCTTTTCAAATGGTGACCTTGGATAAGATAGGTTTCATTAATCATGGTGCGTGGAATTTGAATATAATCAAGATCTTGCCCTTCCAACGCACCAATGGTCGTGGCCACACGTGTTATGAGTGAAGTCAAAGAGATAGGGGTGGTTGTTGTTGACGGTCCTTAAGTATCAAATTTAATTATCAAATAAACAAAGAAAAGGATCCAAATGAAATCAACATCTAGACTTAGGGTTTTATCTGACAGAATTCTACGAGTTTTGGTGTTTGTCTATTTCTGCAGGGGGTTATCAGAAAATAAGGAAGAAAGGCCTACATGTCGGGATTACATAGAGATATCAACCCACCGCGCAATTTTCTACCATCTAGAAGACTCTAGAAGCCACGGGAAGGAAGCGGAGCCCGAAAGGGGCCAGGCCCAGGGCGCCCGCCCTGAGGACCTGGGCGCCCGCCCCCCTCTGGACTCCGTTCCGGACTCTCTTCGCACACGACGTTCCACCGACCTATTGGATCCAGAATAACATAGTACCACCTCGCCTATCGACCCAAAAACGCATAGAAGGGGAGGACTATATAAGGAGACCCCCTCTGGCCCCTGGAGGAGACAAGAAATTATCATAGAGATTGAGGGGTGCCCTCGAAGGAAAATCTCTTCTCTAAATAATATTTCTTTTTAGGCTTAGCAACCAATGTAAAGTATAAATAGATCTTCTAGTTTCTACTAGATTGAGAGAGATAGAGTGGAGGTGTGGATCGGAGGAAGGCTGGCCTGTCGGTGTCTACTCCGAGTTGTACCTACAGGATCAAGTCTCCTAACCCGAGGCTTGCTTCTAAGATTCTTCAGTAATTCGACTTCTAATACTAGTAAGTTCTTGTTTTATTGTTCTTTGGTTTATGAGTTTACTTTAATCCTCTTCCGGTTGAGTATTAGAGTAATCACTTGTTAGCGTAAACGTGGTGTTTAGGCTAGGGTACTCATAGATATCCCCTGACTAGCTGGACCGTGGTAGTAGCGAGGAACGTGACATTTCCGAGTTACCTTTTGTCGGTGTTTTCCCCCGGGGGGTCACACCAACGAGTAAATTTGTATGCGTGCTCCCTTTCCCGGATGGTGATGCAAGAAGACACAGAGATTTATCCTGGTTCGGGCAAGAGAAGGCCCTACATCCAGCGGGGGGAGAGAGTTTGTATTATCTTGCACATAAGTGCTTGTACAGGGGCGAACACAAGCGTGGTATGAAGTGTGGAGCTCTACTACGTATGAGCATGGTCTTGTGTCGTGATCCCCCTGTTCTATTCCTGAGTCCCTCCTTTTATAGTTCCAAGGAAGGACCTAGGGTACATGTATCGGTGTAGGAATTGGAGTCGATAGCAGCATGGAGCGCTGACCTACTCGAGGTTTCCGTACCGGCATGACCTCGAGCTGTCCCGTCTTAATAGCCTGGTGATGATCACGCGTGCCCCTGCATTCTGCTCTGCGCGCCGTCTTGGATTGGTTCGGCGGATGCATGCTTATATGGCTCGGCGGCAAATCCGGCGGAGCGGTTACGGCGTGGTCAGTCGACGCCCGACTCGTCTCCAAGAAGGAGCCTGGTGAAGTCGAGGGTCGGACGCCGTACGAGGTGTCGATATCTGGAGCGCTGACCCTAGGTGTCTCGAGGGGGTCCCGATTAGACGTTCCATCCTTGTTTCCCGCGTCCTGACACGCCCTGGGTCGTTCGGTGGGAAGGCTGCAAAAAGAACGATGGGACAGAAGCCTGTTCCCTATCACGCCTCCCGTGACCCATGTGTTAGGTGGGGAAGCGTCAGGTGCATTAAATGCCCTGGCTCTCATGCGCGCGTCAGGCGGCGGACAGTGTCCTTGCGCTCGACGCCTCTCGGTTCGCTCGAGCCCGCTTCCGTATTCGACGGCAGTTGTCGCTCGAGCCCTGACCGATTCGCTCGACGCTATTTCCGTCTTCGAGGCTGCGGTCGTCGATGGCCGCGCGTGTGTACGGATGGTCTCGTTATACGCATTGGTGAGGGTACCCCTTGTTGATACCCTCGACAGTAGCCCCCGAGTCTTCATTCGAGCGCTGGCGCTCGAGTGGAGACTTTCGTTTTTACGGTCGAGCTTCCACGGGGGCGCGCAAGCGACCCCGCGGGGGTAGCCCCCGAGCCCTCGAGGGAGTATTTAACTCCTTCGAGGGTTATTTTGCCAAATTTGCAGAAACGCTGTCAACACCCGTGGTGGAAGGTTCTGTTCGGCTTTGCCTTGCGTGGAGGTTTCGACGTACTCTCGATAGAGTGAGCGTCTTCCACCCCAGATTGAGTTCCTAGCGGGTAGTCCAAGTGAGAACCTGTGCCCCTTTCGAGGGGGTCAGCTGTAGCCCGGAGGCGTCCTCATAAAGCAGGGTCGACGTGGTCGGGGATACCGGTCTCATGCGATAGAGTCCAGCGGCTCGATGCCTCCCTTCGGGGGGATTCCTCTCGACTGTCTCGACCCTACCTTGGACATCGCCAGCGAGTCCTCGAGGCGGGCCTCGATTTTCGACCACTCGCTGGGGATCCCTGACTCTTGGTGCTCGAGATCGGCTGTCGAACCCTTTCGACGGGCCAGCCATCGACCTCTCGAGACTATCGTGGGCGCATACCTTGGCTTACGAAGTAAGGAAGCTGCCGTGCCGGTTCGTCTTTCTGCCCGTTGGGCGCACCTTTTGAGGTAAGTGACGTTGCGACACTGTATCGGCGGGGAATTCGGAGCGTCCGGCCTGTGAGGAGAGAAAGGACCGTTAGACGGCGCATTTATGGGGGGAGTTACCTCATTTATCGGATCTATCCGTCGGTTGGCCGCTATCTATAAATACGCCGTGGCGTTGCTCCATTCTTTCTTTCCCCTTCCGTCCTCTCGCCTTCGTCTTCTCGCTGCCTTTGCTCTCTTGCTTCCTCCACGCGCGCGTGCACCCCCTCGAGCGGTAGTGAATCCACCATCCTTCCAACCAAGATGCCTGTGAGGCTTGTTGCCGACGATGACTGGCGTCCGTCGTTGATGACGGACCGCCGTCTGCTAGAGCTCGAGAACGAAGGGCTCTTGCGCCGCCGCACTTCGCAGTCTTCGCCGGAGTGGATCGCGCCGCCGGCGAGTCACAGGGAGCCCCAGCCACCCGAGGGCTATGTGGTGTCATTCGCCAAGTTCCACCGCCATGGCTTGGGTGCTCCCCCGAGTCGCTTTATGCGGGCCCTCTGCTTCCACTATGGAGTGGAGCTCCAGCATTTTTCCCCGAACGCCATCACCGTCGCGGCGGTCTTCGTCGCGGTGTGTGAGGGCTATCTGGGGATGATGCCCCATTGGGATCTATGGCTCCACCTCTACAGGGGCGAACTTTTCAACGCCCCCACCGGAACCACCGGCGTGAGGAAACCCGTGCGGGCTGGATGCCTCAACCTGGTGTTGAAGACGAAGAAGACGGAAAGGCCGCGCGAGTACATCCCGGTGGGGCTGTCGTCGAACCATGTTGGGTGGGACTCCCAGTGGTTCTATCTGAGAAACGACGACGGTCTCTTCCCCGCCTACACGGGCCGTCTGATCTCGGAGCGCCCAGACAACTGGACGTATGGCGTCGTCCAAGAGCACCAGTCGCGGCTCGACCCCCTCCTCGACGCCATGAAGAAGCTGCGCCTGGAGGGCTTGTCCGCCGCTCTCGTCCTCTCTGCCGTCCATCGTCGGAGGGTCCTTCCCCTGATGTCTCGGCCGTTGAGGAAGGACGAAATGGGGCCGGGCGTCTCGTCCCGGGATCTCGAAGCCTGCCGGATGTCCAACGTGGCTCTGGCGGACGATGAAGTCGCCGCCCGGGTCAGGGCGGCCATCGCCGGCGACTTCAAGTCGCAGCACGTCAACGGCTTCCCCATGAGGCCTGATGAAGGCTCGGTCGATCTGGTATGTTTTCTTCCTCGTGGGTAGCCTTGACTCTGGGTTCCTTTTCCACCCCCTTTTTCTAAGTCTACTTTTTACGGTGGCAGGGACGGATCGACGTTCGATCCTCGAGGCCCCCGGTGAGGGAGGACGAAGTCGACCGCGACGCGCGGCGCCGGTCCGCCGAGAAGTCGAAGTCCGTCAAGGACTCTAAGAAGAAGGGGGAGAAGAAGAAAAACCTCGACCGGCAAGCCTTAGAGGCGCGCCGGTCCAAGTCCAGGCAGAGGGGAGAGCCTGAGGAAGAGTCCCCCAGCGAGAAAGATGACGACGATGACGAGGACAGTGAGGACTCCGAGGGGATGGCGTCTCGTCTTGACCGGATCCTCGAGGGTCCATCTCAAGGCGACGTCGACGCTCCTCGGGCGGAAGCTCCGACGGGGGGCCCAGGCGGATCCTTCCGTCCTCGCGCCGATACCCCTCCCGCGCCCAAGGTCAGCCAAGTCGTGCCGCGCCCTCCACCGGCGCTCAGGGAGAGCGGTCATGCCAGGCCCCAAGCGACGGGGCCACTGACCCGCGGTCGCGCAGCGGCCTCCGAGAAAGGAGAGGTCGGCCGCAGGAGCGCCAGTCCCGGCGCCCGTCAGGCGGGAACTGACGCACCTATGCTAGCGCCTGCCCTCGAGGGGCCTGGAGCCCTGACGCGGGGTGGCTCGAGGCCCACCGGTCGGGGCGGAGGGAGGTGAGCTGTTCTCCCTGTGGGGTAAGCCTTCTCGATGCTGTGGTTTTTGTCTTCCTGTTCCTCTGCGTTTGCTCATATACCGATCTTTTCTCAGGCTAAAGCGGACCCTCGAGCAGGCCCAGCCATCCATGGCAAAGAGGCTCAAAACGGGCGCCGCCTCCAAGGAACCAGGTTCGTAGTTTATTTCTGGGCCTTGCGATGTTCTTGCGTCGGTTATTATAACGTCTGACCTTTTTACCCTTTGTTTTGTAGGCTCCTCCAGTTCCCAACCTCCAGCCGGCGTCGAGAGGGCTCCGTCTCGTCCCGCGCCTACTCCGTCGCTGCCGACTTGTGATGAGACGCCACAGACGCAAGCGTCAGAGGGAGCCCCCGATCCCCCTAGATTGGGGGTCGCGGGGGAACCCATCACCATCAGCGACACGTCTGATGGTGACAGAGCGTCTGCGGGTGCCCGCCCCATGGAGGAGGAAACGTCGACCCCTCATGTCGAGGGATCAACCCCCTGGCCCGCCGGCCTCCGCACCCTCGAGGAGCAGAAAAAGAAGAGGGAGGAGGATGAACAGCGGGAGCGCGAGGCGGCGCGGCAGCCACAGGAGCATGAGGCACAGCAACAGCAGCAACAACAACAGCAGCAGCGGCAACAGCAACAAACGCAGCAGCAACCGCAGCAGCAGCAGCAGCAACCACCGCAGCAGCAACAGCAGCAGCAGCAGGCGGGCCAAGAGGAGGGACCGCTCGAGCCTCTGCCCCAAGGTACGGCCCAGCCAGTGCCACCGGAGCCGCAAGAGCTCGGCGAGGAGGAGGACCTGCTGGTGTACGGCCCCCCAACACAGGCGTGGCTCCTCCCGGGGGCACCTACCGCGATCCAGGCAGAGCCGGGGCGAGCGGATGGAGTGGTGGCGCTCGCCTGCCTGAAGCGCACGCCCCCCGACCCCGAGTCCGATATCAAGAGGACAATTTACGGCATGGACGGGATCGCCCCAGGGTTCCTCCGGGAACGTCGGGCGTGGGAGGACCGCTTTCCTTCCGAGGAGGATGAAATTGGGGCATCGGGGACCAAGGATGGAACCTGGAAGACGGTGGACGACGACAGACGGTTCCCATGCCTCGTTGACCTGTTCCTGCGCCATGGGGGCTCCCTCAAGACCGTCGAGGGCCTCATCCGCGGTGTTAAGGCGCGGGCTGACCGGGAGATGGAGCACTGGTGCCCCGACCGCATCCGTATCCGGGCCTCCCACGACCCGTCTGAGCCCGACATCTTCCTCGACGATCGAAAGGAGGCGGAGAAGTGGGAACACGTCGAGGAGCTCCGCCTTTGGATGAAGCATGTGGTGGGGCTCCTCTCGGACGTTATCAACAACGGGTTCGGCCCGGCTTATTTCGTAAGTGTTTCTCGAACTCCAATCCTCATGGTGCTTTCTGGTTTCTGTATTCTAATCCATCCGACCCTTGATTCGCAGGATATGAAAGAGACCTCCCGCATCAAGTCCAGCTTCATACACGCCACGAGGGGCGGTTGGGAGCAGCTCCCCCTCCTCAAGGATCAACTCCTCGAGTCACAGGAAAAGCTCCTTAAAGCTTACAAAGATCTCATAGCACTCGAGGAGGAGAAGAATGTGAGGGAGGCTGCCTTGGCTGAGGCCTGAGAGGCCTCGAAGAAGGCGGAGGAGGAGACGATGCAGCTACGGGAGCGGGCTCTTACGGTCGAGGAGGCCGCGTCCAGAGCCCGGGAGGAGGTCCTGTCCTACAAGAGCGTTATCGCGGATCTGGACAAGGAGAAGGGCCTCCTTAAATCTGACCTGGACTCTATCCGAGAGTCCTTCCGAAAGATGAAGGTGGAGCATGTGAACGGCGAGGTCGCCAGGGGCGCCGCGGAGGAAGCCAAGAAGAAGGCCCTCGAAGATCTCGAGGCGGAGCGGGCTCGATCCCGCAGTCTCTCTAACGACGTCGAGCGTCTGAAGGGAGAATTGCTGGAGAAGAGTGGGGCCATTGCCCAGGCTGGCAAGGCGATCGAGGATCTCCGCGTTGCCAACACCGAGCTGGCACGCTCCAACAAAGAGATCGAGGGGGCCAACACCAGGCTGGTCGGCGAGAACACGGCCCTCGAGGAGACCGTACGTGGTATGTTTCCTCTATCAGATTTCTTTTTCCGAGGTGTGCTTAGTTTTTCCTAAGGTCTCTTTGTATTGGATTTTACAGGGCTCAAGGACGAACACCTGGCCGCCCAAGCCGAGGCTCGCAACGCCAAGGCTCAGCTCGAGGCGGAGGTTGCTTTGAACCGTCGAGTGCGGACGGCGATAAGTGATCTCTCGACCTCTTGGGAGGTCGAGCCTATGGATGAGTCGAGGAAGGACGCTCGAGGCGACGCCCTGGTCGACCAGTTGTGCTACATAGGCGCGACGCTGCGAGATCGGGTGCGGGACGCCCTCCACATCGGGGTGAAGCGGGCGATGGCGGTTGTCTGCTCGGGCTTCTCCTACGACATGGAGGTGGTGTCCCATGGCTTCGTCACCGACATCTCCAAGACCGACGCGGAGAACGAGGAGAGGCTCCATGCCTTGATCGACGACGTGGAGGCTCCTGGGGAAAGGTTGGCCAAGCTTTTCGAGCCTGAGGTGCTCCCTCCTGAGGCTAGCTCGGGCGGAGGCGAGGGCGGTGAGGATCGTGCCGCGGACTGAGGCCTGCGAGCCTGCTCAGGGCGCCTGAGGCCCCTTGTACGATACTTTGTTAATTCTGTGCGTAACTGATGCTGTATCACTTTCGTAATTGTTAAATGCTTATTTTGTCTTTCCGCTTGATGCTTTCGTTTCTCTTTGCGCCTACGTTTGTATCCCTTGCTCGATTTTTCGTAAAAGACCACCTCGATCACTTCAATGGTGGGGAAGTGAGTAGAGTTTCCGTAGCCCGGGGGCGTAGGAGTTCTCCAGCTCGTTGTCCCTCGGCCTTTGAGGGGCTCGAGGCGCCTTAGCTACTTGAACCGTGCAAGGTTTACTACGTAAGAAAAGAAAACTTCTTGGTTTTTTCGATACTCGGGGGGGGTCGTCCCCCTGGTAGCCCCCGAGGGGGTGCTGACTATGATGGGTCGTAGTCGGCGCCCCCTTTTAACGTCGAGATCGTGACTTATTAATCTTCTCGGCACAAAGAAAGAAGAATTGTTTCGAGGGAAGGACTTCATTCATTCATTCATTTACAAAATCTTGGTACAAAACGTAAGCAGGAACATAAGTTTAGAACTTCTAGGGGTAGAATCGACGTAGCTGTTCGATGTTCCATGCGTTGGTGAGAATTGCCCCCTTTTCGTCCGCCAGCTTGTACGTTCCCGGCTTCAGGACCTCGGCCACCACATACGGACCTTCCCAAGGCGGAGTCAGCTTGTGGCGTCCCTGATTGCTTTGCCGGCGTCGTAGGACTAGGTCGCCCACGTTGAGGTCCCTTTTGCGCACATGCTTGTCGTGGTAGCGTCGAAGCCTTTGCTGATATCTAGCAGAGTTGAGGAGGGCCATGTCTCTAGCCTCCTCAAGTTGGTCGACCGCGTTTTCTTGAGTCTCTTTGTTCGATTGCTCGTTGTAGGCCTTGAGTCGAGGTGACCCATACTCGAGGTCTGTGGGGAGGATAGCCTCAGAGCCGTAGATCATGAAGAACGGGGTGTATTTTGTGGCCCTGCTTGGTGTTGTCCTAAGGCTCCATAGGACTGAGGAAAGCTCCTCGACCCATTTTTTGCCGAATTTCTTCAATCGATTGTAGATCCTTGGCTTGAGTCCTTGCAAAATCATGCCGTTGGCACGCTCGACTTGGCCGTTAGTTCGAGGATGGGCTACTGCAGACCAGTTCACATGGATGTGATGCCGATCGCAGAAGTCCAAAAACTTTTTGCCGGTGAACTGGGTGCCGTTGTCGGTGATGATGACATTGGGGATCCCAAACCGATGGATGATGTCGGTGAAGAAAAGGACGGCCTGCTCGGAGCGGATGTTGGTGATGGGTCGAGCCTCGATCCATTTGGAGAACTTGTCAATGGCCACCAGCATATGGGTGAATCCTCCTTTCGCCTTTTGTAGAGGTCCTACTAAATCAAGCCGCCACACCGCAAATGGCCAGGTAATGGGGATCATCTGAAGAGCGTGGGCAGGCAGATGCGTCTGCTTGGCGTAGAACTGACACCCGTGACATGATCATACGAGCTCGATGGCGTCTGCCACAGCCGTTGGCCAGTAGAAGCCTTGTCGAAAAGCGTTCCCTACAAGGGTCCGTGGAGCGGCGTGGTGACCGCAAGCCCCCGAGTGCAGGTCATCGAGGAGTTTTCGGCCTTCTTCCACGGTGATGCAACGTTGTAAGACCCCCGTCGGGCTCCGTCGATATAGCTCGTTGTCTTCGCCATAGATCACATATGATTTGGCCCGTCGAGCGATACGACGAGCTTCTGACCTGTCTTCTGGCAACTCGCCGCGGATAAGGCAGTCGAGGAACGGTGTGCGCCAATCGAATGGTCAACCTAGTCGTCGTTCTATCTCCATCATCTCTTTCACCATCAAGAGCGTATCGACAGCATCGGTTGGTTGGGCGGTGGTGGCGTCGACGCCAGCCCCCGTGCCTAGGTCGACGGATGGCTCGTGAAGATCCTTTGAGAATGCATCAGGCGGCACCGTGCCTCTGGTCGATGCGATCTTGGCGAGTTCGTCGGCTGCCTCGTTGTAGCGTCGAGCGACATGGACAAGCTCGAGACCGTGGAACCTGTCTTCGAGTCGGCGGACCTCCTTGCAGTACGCTTCCATTTTTGGGTCGTGGCAGCTCGAGGTTTTCATTACTTGGTCGATGACGAGTTGGGAGTCACCTCGGACGTCGAGGCGTCGGACTCCTAACTCGATAGCGATCTTGAGACCGTTGACGAGGGCCTCATATTCTGCGACATTGTTAGATGCGGCAAAATGAATCCTGATTACGTACCTCATGTGGACGCCCAAGGGTGAGATGAACAGCAGGCCGGCTCCGACTCCAGTTTTCATGAGTGACCCATCGAAATACATCGTCCATAGTTCCGCCTGGACCTGGATCGGGGGGAGCTGGGTGTCCGTCCATTCTGCGATGAAGTCTACCAGGGCCTGCGATTTGATGGCCTTGCGGGGCGCATAAGTGAGAGTCTCACTCATGAGCTCGACCGACCATTTTGCTATTCTTCCCGTGGCTTCTTTGCTCTGGATTATTTTGCCTAAAGGAAAAGACGAGACCACCGTGATGGGGTGGCCAAGGAAGTAATGCTGCAGCTTGCGTCGGGCAAGGATTACGGCATAAATCAGCTTCTGGATTTCGGGATAACGTGCTTTAGTCTCCGAAAGCACCTCGCTGACGAAATACACTGGCCTCTGAACCGGTAGCGCATGTCCCTCCTCCTGCCTCTCGACCACCACCGCAGCGCTGACGACCTGGGTCGTCGACGCGACGTAGAGGAGCAGCGGCTCTGCAGGTTGAGGTGGAACCAGGACTGGTGCCGAGGTCAGCGTCTTCTTCAGCCTTTCGAGTGCTTCCTCGGCCTCGGGGGTCCAAGAAAAGCGCTCGACCTTCTTTAGGAGTCGATATAATGGTAATGCCTTTTCTCCTAGTCTCGAGATGAAACGGCTCAGAGCCGCCAGGCACCCCGTGACTCTCTGTACACCCTTGATGTCTCGGATCGGCCCCATTTTCGTGATAGCCGAGACTTTCTCGGGGTTGGCCTCGATGCCGCGCTGCGAAACGATGTATCGTAGGAGCATGCCTCGAGGCACACCGAAAACGCACTTCTCGGGATTGAGCTTGATCCGGCTGGTGCGTAGGCAGCTAAAGGCAATCTCGAGGTCCTGGATCAGGTCTCCTCGTCGCTTTGACTTGACGACAATGTCGTCGACGTAGGCCTCGACCGTTGACCCTATATGTTCGCCAAATAAGTGGAGCATGCAACGTTGATACGTGGCTCCCGCGTTTCGAAGCCCAAATGGCATGGTCACGTAGCAATACATCCCAAAAGGCGTGATGAAAGAGGTCGCGAGCTGGTCGGACTCCTTCATTTTTATTTGGTGGTAACCAGAATATGCATCAAGGAAAGAAAGGGTTTCACATCCCGCGGTAGAATCGACAATCTGATCAATGCGTGGCAATGGAAAGGGAACTTTTGGACATGCTTTATTCAGACTAGTATAATCGACACACATCCTCATTTTCCCATTCTTTTTCTTAACTAATATAGGGTTTGCTAACCAGTCAGGATGATGAACCTCCTTGATGAATTTGGCCGTCAAAAGCTTGTGGACTTCCTCGCCAATGATCTTGCGCTTCTCCTCATCGAATCGGCGCAACCGCTGCTTCACTAGCTTGGAACCGGCTCGAATCTCCAAGGAGTGCTCGGCGACTTCCCTCGGTATGCCTGGCATGTCCGAGGGACTCCATGCAAACATATCAGCATTTGCACGGAGAAAGTCGACGAGCACGGCTTCCTATTTGGGGTCGAGGTCGGCGCTGATCGTCAGCACTTTGCCGTCGGAGTTGTTGGGGTCGAGCGGGATCTTCTTGGTTCCTTCCGCCGCCTCGAAGCTACCCGCATGACGCTTAGGCTCTGGAGCCTCAGCGGCCATGGCCTCGAGCTTTGCAACGAGCTCGGTGGAGCTCTCGACCGCCTCCCTGTACTCGACGCACTCGACGTCGCACTCGTACGCGTGCTCGAAGGAGGAACTGACAGTGATGACGCCTTTGGGACCAGACATCTTCAGCTTCAAATAGGTGTAGTTCGGTATAGCCATGAACTTGGCGTAGCCCGGGCGCCCGATGATGGCGTGGTACGTGCCTCGGAACCCAACCACCTCAAAGGTGAGGGTCTCCTTCCTGAAGTTGGCCGCCGTGCCGAAGCAGACCGGTAGGTCAATTCGACCTACTGGCAGTGCCTTTTTCCCTGGCACGACGCCATGGAAACCGCCGGCGCTTGGCTGGAGGCTTCCTCTATCGATGCCGAGGAGGTCGAGGGTCTCGAGGTAGATGATGTTGAGGCTGCTGCCACCATCCATCAGCACTTTCGAGAGTCGGGTGTTGACGATGATGGGGTCGACGACGAGCGGGTAGACGCCTGGGGCGACTACCTTGTCGGGGTGGTCCTCTTGGTCGAAAGTGATAGGAGTGCTTGACCAGCTAAGGTACTGGGGCACCGCCATTCTTGCCGCAAAGACTTCGCGACGCTCCCTTTTGCGCTGCCTCATGGTTAATTGAGTCGAGGGCCCGCCATAGATCATGTAGCAGTCGTGGACAGCGGGGAAGCCGTCGTCATCTTTGTTGTCCTCCTTGCTGCCAGCCTTCTCTTTCTTGGAGTCATCACGTGTATCTTTTTTGAACCCCAGACCGTCGAAATGCTTTCTCAGCATACGACAGTCCTTGAGCTTGTGGTTGGCGCCTCCCTTATGGTAAGGGCACGGCTCCTCCAACATCTTGTCAAAGATGCCTCCATCCGGAGGGCCTCGAGGCTTCTTTCGATCCATGGCGGCAACAAGGTTGTCATCGGAATCTTCCCGGTGGAACTGCCGCACTTTCTGCTTCTTTTTATTCTTCTTGAGGCCTCGACTGGGGGTCCCATCTTCGTCGACGGGCTGCTTGCCTTTTCTTCCTTCTGAGCTGAAGAAGGCGCCGACCGCCTCCTCCCCTGCCGCGTAGTTGGCTACTACGTCCATCAGCTCGTCGACGGTCTGAGGTCGATTGCGACCTAATTCCCGCACCAAGTCTCGACTGGTGGTGCCCGAGACAAACGCAAAGATGACGTCGTGGTCAGGGATGTGCGGCAGCTCAGTGCGCTGCTTCGAGAAGCGTCGAGCATACTCCCGAAGAGTTTCTCCTGACTTCTGCTTGCACTTGCTGAGGTCCCACGAGTTCCCTGGCCGTATGTAGGTCCCTTTGAAGTTACCCTCGAAGACTCTGACCAGATCAACCCAGTTGTGGATCTGATTGGCAGGGAGTTCCTCGAGCCATCGACGGGCGGTGTCGGAGAGGAAAAGGGGTAGCTGTCTGATGATGGCTCGATCATCACCTCGAGCGCCACCTAGCTGACAGGCCAGCCTGAAGTCGGCCAGCCACAACTCTGGTTTGGTCTCTCCATTGTACTTCGCGATGCTGGTCGGGGGTCGAAATGGATTGGGCAGGGGCGTGCTGCGGATCGCCCTGCTGAACACCCATGGGCCTGGTGGCTCGGGGGCCACCCGGTCCTCGTCGCTGTCGTATCTGCCACCGCGATGCACGCTATAACCGCGCTCTTCCGCGTCTCCGTGCCGATGGCGTCGATTTTCTTTGATGTCGTGCTGCGCGTCGTGTCGACGTTGATTGTCGACGGGGAGGATGAGAGCGGTCTTTCTACCTCGAGGGGGAGGTTGTTGATGGACTGACACCTCCTCTTCGTTTAGAGGCTGTTCGTCGCGCTTCTCTGTGGCAGCTCCTCGTCGTCGAGATGCCGAACTTTCGGCTTGTTGAACCGCCGCCACCTGGAGCAATGTCTGTACCTCATCTCGAATGCGTCGGGCCTGGGAATTCGACGGCTCTGGCATGTTACGTAGCAGCATCGTCGCTGCCACTACATTCTGGCCTGCTCGAGGGAAACGGCTGACAGGTTGCTCTGGCTCTGCGTCGTCGACGATCTGTCGATGTACCTCTCGAGCGCGTCTGCGGACACTTCCGCCCGGCGGGTAGGGCAGGTCTTGCTCGAGGATTTGCTCGAGCAGGACGAGGCGCTCGTGGTCTTCGTCGAGCTTCATCTTGAGCTCCGGCAGCTGCGCGAGCTGCACGGTTCTGTCTTCCTGAGGGGGGGGGGTCGACCTGTCCGTCGTTCCCAGGTGTCCTGGGGTCTTCTCGCGCCGCGGGGGCTCGACCACCCGCAGCAGCATCCCGTGTCTCGTCAGTAGATTCTACCGCCCTGTCGATGTGATAGCATTCCCCCGTAGGGTCATAGCTATCTGTCTCGGAGTCGGAGTCCGGTTCGGCGGCGTAGAAACACCCACGTCCTTCCTCCAGCAATCGTTGCCTGAGGGAGGTGATCGAGTATCGTCCGGGGCCTAGACGACGGAGGCCTTGTACTCAGGATAGGTCCGGTAGCTCGGACGCCGGCCGCCGCGCTTCAGAGCTACGTGGGAGGACCATTGGTCTTTCTACGTATGTCCGGGCGTTTGGGCATACCGCCCTGGCGAGCGACGCCGCGGCGTTGTCCAATCCGAACGGCAGTGCCGCTCTTGGAGTGAACAACCCGTGTGGAAGTAGCCTAGCAGCGGTGGGGAGAGCGCGCGAGACGCGTCCCCTCCCGTCGTCGCGCGGTGCTGAGTCATCGCGCTTGTTGCTCCGTCACACGGTGCTGCCGACTTGTGGCCTACGTCCTGCCTCGCACGAGTTGTTGGTCGTGCTGAAGCAGAGGGGCCGCGGTGGTGCTGTCCGCGCCTCTTCTTAGGCGGGGAGGCGTGGTGGTGAGGGCGTCTCAGGGCCTTCAACCGTGCTAGCGTAACGCGGGCTCCTCCTTGTCCTTTGACTGAGAGCAAGATCATGTCGTAGCCGGAGCCCGTAGACATGAACTCGAGACACCCAAACCAAATCACCGTGGAGCGTGGAAATGGCGAGGCAAGAGTAACCATCCGGAAAGGAGTGGGAAATCGATGAAAAACACGCAGGACCCCTACCTGGCGCGCCAACTGTCGGTGTTTTCCCCCGGGGGGTCACACCAACGAGTAAATTTGTATGCGTGCTCCCTTTCCCGGATGGTGATGCAAGAAGACACAGAGATTTATCCTGGTTCGGGCAAGAGAAGGCCCTACGTCCAGCGGGGGGAGAGAGTTTGTATTATCTTGCACCTAAGTGCTTGTACAGGGGCGAATACAAGCGCGGTATGAAGTGTGGAGCTCTACTACGTATGAGCGTGGTCTTGTGTCGTGATCCCCCTGTTCTATTCCTGAGTCCCTCCTTTTATAGTTCCAAGGAAGGACCTAGGGTACATGTATAGGTGTAGGAATTGGAGTCGATAGCAGCATGGAGCGCTGACCTACTCGAGGTTTCCGTACCGGCATGACCTCGAGCCGTCCCGTCTTAATAGCCTGGTGATGATCACGCGTGCCCCTGCATTCTGCTCTGCGCGCCGTCTTGGATTGGTTCGGCGGATGCACGCTTATATGGCTCGGCGGCAAATCCGGCGGAGCGGTTACGGCGTGGTCAGTCGACGCCCGACTCGTCTCCAGGAAGGAGCCTGGTGAAGTCGAGGGTCGGACGCCGTACGAGGTGTCGATATCTGGAGCGCTGACCCTGGGTGTCTCGAGGGGGTCCCGATTAGACGTTCTATCCTTGTTTCCCGCGTCCTGACACGCCCTGGGTCGTTCGGTGGGAAGGCTACAAAAAGAACGATGGGACAGAAGCCTGTTCCCTATCACGCCTCCCGTGACCCGTGTGTTAGGTGGGGAAGCGTCAGGTGCATTAAATGCCCTGTCTCTCGTGCGCGCGTCAGGCGGCGGACAGTGTCCTTGCGCTCGACGCCTCTCGGTTCGCTCGAGCCCGCTTCCATATTCGACGGCAGTTGTCGCTCGAGCCCTGACCGATTCGCTCGACGCTATTTCTGTCTTCGAGGCTGCGGCCGTCGATGGCCGCGCGTGTGTACGGATGGTCTCGTTATACGCATTGGTGAGGGTACCCCTTGTTGATACCCTCGACACCTTTGTAGATCACATCTCGTTAGCAGGACGGGTAGGTTTATAGGTGCGGGTCGAACATCCTTTGTGTTGTCTAGATTCTGTGAGCCTCCCCAATAGAACAATAGATCATCCTTACCAAGGTTAGAACGAGACTACGGTTGCAGTCTTCTCTATACATCACTCACATCGAGAGACATTCTTTGTAGCCTAAAGGGATAGTAGCAATAGATTTGGTTAGTCAGATGCACCCTTTCTCCCAGTGGTAAAAATATAAATACGATACTCTGGAAAACCTCCTGGGTGAAATGCTCACCGATATCCGTGCGCTTGTGGATCATTTTCTAATTGCGTTACCAAATATCAACAGTTGTCTTGATTATATCTAACTAATGCCATACAATTTCTTGCACAGGCGCAACTTTTATTTTCATTCTAGCCGCGTAAAGTAACCTCATTTCATTTACTCGCACAACGCGGGTATCCAAGCTAGGAAACATTGTTATGGATAGCCAAAGGTGTAAAAACCTTAGAGTGGGGTGTTGGATGTGGGCATTTCTAGGATAGTATTTTCCAGTGTGAACTTGCCCCGTGATTTCTTCCCAAAACTTATCCTTATTAAACCCTTTTGTGGCATGCACTAAATCAAGAGAGCATCTTTGATGAAAACCAAGGTATTTGCTTAAGTCTTTCCAAAAGATAGCATATTCATTTCCAAATAAACGAACCGAAACACCTTCATATGTTTCTCTTAAAGTGCATAGGAATTGAATGGTAAGGGTATAGGATCCATACTCAGTTATGGGGTGAATGTTGTCCCACCCGGCGGCTTTCCATATGGAGAGGAATTCAGAGTCCATACCGATGTCGGAGAGGAGCAAGTCGTCGTAGACTGGCGTATGGAGGAAGATCCAGTCCTTGAGCATGTTGTAGGCTTGATGTTCTCGATCACCCACCAAGTCGAATTGGTGGGCTCCTCCTTCTTCATGTTGTTCCTCCTCTTGTTCCTCTTCTTCTTCCTCTACCTCTTCCTCTACCTCCTCGATCTCCGGGGATTCTTCCTCAGCGGAAGGACTCCATCGGGGATCGGTGTAGTATGAGGAAGTGCTCTGATAGGGGCGCTTCGAGGATGACCTCGTGACTCTTTTAAACGCCCCCGAAACTGTTTTGCCGAACCTTTTCATGGTGCAATGCTTGCACTAGTGGATAGCTAGCTTGGATAGGTGATTTTTTTATGAGGTTTCTGCTAGTGGTTGGTTGGAAATAGCAAAGATGTGAAAGTGTTGCTTGGAGAGTGAAGATGGAAGTGATGAAGTGAAGTGAGAATGGGTGGAGAGGGCCACACCCGAACCCCTGGTATTTATAGTTTGAAAATGCAGGTGGATTCGGGGTGAGGGCAACGGCTAGGAGCCTCCCCCAGCTGGCCGTTGGCCAGAGCCGTTGGGGGGGGCTCAAAAAAAATGTTTATAGTCCTTTTTGAGAAGGACTCTCTTCCATCGTTTGAATTTCACCCTACATGGTTAGTGGGAGAGTTCTCGGGTTGCCCCGGGAGTCTACCCGCATTCTCAGTAGGAATTGCAGCGGCGATCTGAGCTAGTTGTGTTACGATCATTTTATTAAAGCTCAGTTGGTTTTGTACGGAAGAGGCAAGGTTTTCTATTTTTGTATTTATGTTTTCTAAAACCTTATCATTGGACAGCAACTTTTTAGTTAAGTTTTCATTTATTTTTGCTTGTCCAAGATCTAGGGCTTTTAATGAAGGTTGATTCGAATTAAAACTCGAATTTCCTTGGAATGAAGAGCGTGACTTATTATTCCAACCATTACCTTGGTTGGCGCCTCCTTGTTGGCGGAACCCGTTGTTGATGTTGGCAGCGTCTTCACGTGTTTCGGGGCAATCATTCCCCGAATGGCCAACTTCTCCACAGACCTCGCACGTCATGTGCGAGTCTATGGCCTTCACCGAGTTCGAGGGTTCTCTTGGTTCCTCTCGGTGAGTTGCTTCATCAATAAATCTATTTTTGCGGCAAGCATATCCGTCTCCTTCACGGTATACATGCCTTTTTGTGTTTTGGCAGCTGGTGGTTGAGTTTTGTCCTCCCCCCAGCTCTGGTGTTCTACCATCTTCTCGATCAGGGCCTTGACCCGGCGGTGGTAAGTGATAGGAACGCGCCTCCAGCGGCGACGTCTAGGTGTCCCTTCGACATGGGCGTGAGCCCATTGTAGAAGTTCTGGAGCACCATCCAGTTCTCCATGCCGTGATGGGGGCAGCTTAGGATGTACTCTTGTAGCCGCTCCTATGCTGCAGGGATTGTTTCGCTGGCATTTTGTTGAAAACTGGCAATCCTTCCCCTCAAAGCATTGGTTTTGCTTATGGCGAAGAACTTGGCAAGGAATGCCGCGGAGCATTTTGCCCACGTGGTGACAGCTTCCTTATCTTGATAGAACCACCTCTTCGCCTTCCCCACGAGGGAGAAAGGAAAGAGGCAGAGCCGAATGACATCAGGAGTGATGTCCTTGATGACAATCGTGTCACATAGCTCCAGGAAGTGTTGAAGGTGTGCATTCGCATCCTCGCTTGGCAAGCCACAGAATGGGCTCGCCTGCACCATGGTGATCAGGCCGGTGCATAGCTCGAAGTTCTTGCCGGCCGTGTCAACAGCGGGGCCAGTGGCCACGTTGGTGACAGCGGGCACGGAGAACTCGCGGAGTGTCTTCTCGGCGGCCATGAGTTCGTTCAGGGTTAGTGCGGTACCGGCTGGTTCACTTGTCGGTGGATTAGCAGAAGACAAAACGGTTCGAGACCGTCTAGTCCTTAGGAGTGCCTCGGGATCGGAGATGTAGTTTTCCGGCAAAGAGAAACCAGGCATACACTATTCCTCCTGTTTCATCCACAACAGGGAGAAAACAGGCAGAGTTAGCCTGCATAACAGTTGACTCATTACGCACATCAGATTACTTGATTATATTTATCTAGAATCAATTTCATATTATCCTTCCCCAGCAACGGTGTAAGAAATGCTTATTGGCATTTCTTAACGTCATCACTAAGAACAGGGTTTAATCCGTCCTCAGCAACGATGTCTGAAATGTCGTGATAACACTTACTAATGCAATCACCAAGATTAGAGTATAAATCTATCCTAAGCAACGGTGCCAGAAATGCTTGTTAGCGTTTCTTAGCGTCGCTACCTAGAATAGGGTTCTGCTCTACTCATGATAATGACATTGGCAGTGTTATATTGGCAGATCCATAGCATCACCACCTTGAATAGGAAGCTAGATCTACCTTCCCGATAACGACGCCTTATTACCGTTAGGGTAGGGTTCCAGTTCTTAATCATGGTAGTGGCACTAGGATTGCCATGTTCGTATTCCTTAACAAGTCACTAGCTCGGCGCATGTCTAGCAACAGTGTTAATTATATACCGGGGTGATAGTTCCTTAGGTTTGGAGTTTAAGTACCGCAAGCGGACGGGAATTATCATGTAGCATTTCAACCAGGGGATTTACAGAGTGTCGTATTTATAGGTTCGCTCTAAGGAAGGCTTAATATGTTAAGGATTCTAAGATAAGCATAGATCAAAGTAATTATGATAGCAATAATAGAATCAAGCGTCATAGCAGGTGATAAACATTTATATGTAGAATAGTGATCCATCACAATCTAGGCATGGCATATGGGCTAAGGAATAAAAAGAGACTAAAAGAATGAATTGAATCAAAGAATAAACAAACAACCTATTGGAGCAGGTGTGGTCCTAGATACAGATCATGTCATAGAACAACTTAATCATGTAATTCTACTACTTAGATATAGTCCTGTGTTTAGATGCTTTGGGAGGTTACGCGAGTACTGGTCTACCAGCAACCTCTGCAACTATTTAGACTCCTACACCCTAGCCGAACGTGGGGGAATGCCAAGGACGGACAGGGCTGTCACCACCTGCCACCATCCCCTCAACCGTGGACTAGGACAATGCATTTATCCAGCCTTTACACCCAAGCACCATGCTTACATGCAAAGAACCTACTCGGACTCCCTCGGGTCCCCGACCCTACGGATCGACAGGTAAGAAGCCCGAGCCTACTCAAAAGAGCATGATAAACCCCCATCTTCACACAAAGCTATTTTTAGGCAATTAATTAACATGAAGCAATTAGACTAAAGTCCTAAGTGAGAATAATACAACATACACTTAGCACTAGTTCATATAATACACTACTAGCCCTAGGGTAGCATTATACTATAAGAACTATATACTAAAATGTATGTCATATCATTTTCACTAGAACTATATTCTAGTTCATATGCTAGCATCACAAAACAGGGCCTATGATCTATGTCATATAACATAGCATAAGAACTATACTCTAGTTCATATGAGGAACTATATCGGACATGTGTGGACACCGTTTTTGGACACGTACACAGGATCGGTAGAGTGTAGATCGGCAAGACAGGGCGACAGTAACTGGTCTGCAGGAGAGTTGCCGATGAGGATGGTTGCCGATGAAGAGACAGCTGAATGTGGGTAAGTCCATTCAAGATCAAGATCGACATGTCGACTACTGAGTTTGATTAGGAGAATGTTCCTGTGACGAAAGCCAATCTCAAGGATGAGCAGAAGCAAGCTATTGCGAAAGCCATGGAGGATTACAAGCAGCAATGTTTGAGATCCTTCAGTATCAATAGGAGCGGCGAAGTGATCCAGAAGGAAGCACTGTTGATGCCTCGGCAGGTTACTTTTGATGCCAATCCTAGTAAACTTCAAGACATGGTTGATAATGCTATTAACCGTGCTTTCATCAATCAAGCTGGTGTGCTGTCCAATACGGATTTCAATGCCATGGCTAGAACTTTTAAGGAAGGACAGTTGCCACCAAATTATGTGGGCCCTTCTTATCATCAGCCAGGATCACCGGTGGTCACAGCTCCATCGGCTGCTACAGCCGCTACGGGCACAGAAACTGCTGTTCCTCCAAGCACGTTAGGAGTCACTAATGCACAATCTATGCCGATGACGACTAATCCACCAACTTCAGATGAGCGGATTAAGCTTACTACAGATCTATTGGCATAGACAATGTCAGGACCAGTCCCTCCTCCTAACTGGTGGGGTTTTGCTATGCCCCTTGAGTTCACGTTGAAGACGCCTAGTATATCTCAGCTGGCTGATGTGAGAGGCAAGGCTCCTATGGCATCGGCACCTCCAAATATGTTGATGAATCAGAGTCCCCAGTATACTACAACCACTACTGCAAGGCCTTACACTGGGAATTCACAAGCTCCAACGTTCCAGATGCCTAACGCATCGGCAGACTCAATGCTGATGCAACAGAGGTTTATGACTCAGCCAGGGTATGTCAATTCAATGATGATGCCCAATTACCAGTCATCGGCAGGACCTATGCCGATGAATGCTAATAGTGGATGGCTTGGGCAGCAAGCCTTTCCGCAAAAGCCCTAACAGAATCATCAGGCTATAGGGTTTCAGCAAGGCCAGATCTACCCCGGGTTCCAGAATCTGGGATTGCCCAACCAGCCAATGAATCTTGGGTAGCAGATCGGCGGACAGCAGATCAGCGGGCAACAGTTTGGTGGTCAGCAGATGGGTGGCCAAATGATTAACCCAATGTTCCATGCAGATCGTGCACCGCACAGACACGTGGAAGCATATGAGAGATCAATTTGGGATAAAACCCAAAGTCAATACTTACTCTTATTGGACACCGTATCCTCCCGCATATGATTTAATCCAGCTTCCAAATTGGTACAAAGTGCCGGATTTTACCAAGTTTTCTGGGCAGGATGATACATCAACCATGGAGCATGTCAACAGGTTCATCATCCAATGCGGAGAAGCTGCTAACAGGGATGAGTTAAGGGTTTGCTTGTTCTCGTCATCATTATCTGGATCGGCTTTCACCTGGTTTATATCGTTACCTCCTAACTCAGTAATTACTTGGGCCGATCTAGAGAAGCAGTTCCACAAATACTTCTTTTCTGGAGTCCATGAGAAGAAGATCACGATTTGGTCAAATTAAAGCAACGCAATG
The DNA here is from genome assembly GCF_000003195.3 of Sorghum bicolor. Classification (NCBI taxonomy): domain Eukaryota; kingdom Viridiplantae; phylum Streptophyta; class Magnoliopsida; order Poales; family Poaceae; genus Sorghum; species Sorghum bicolor. The sequence goes on along the minus strand of NC_012874.2, from coordinate 39,002,455 downwards.
ATGAATCGGTTGAAAGTTTTGTGAAGAGGATACGGGAAGTCAAGAACAAATGTTATAGCCTTGTTCTGGATGATCGGCAGCTAGGCAATTTGGCTTTCCAGGGTTTGCTGCCACACATAAGGGACAAGTATGCATCTCAGGAGTTTGAAAGCTAAAGTCATTTGGTGCAGAGAATTTTTGATTAAGATATCAAACCTTTTGAGCCCAAGAGAGCATGGAATAAAAAGGTGTCATTCGTTGATGAGGCAGCAAGCTCGGATTCTAATGAGGAACCAGTCATCGGTTTAGCAGAGTGGGTGAAAAATAAGAAACCGACGTCTTGTCCTTTTGGACACAAACAGCCAGAGAATTTCACGTTTGACATTAGTAAGGCCGATAGGATATTTGACTTTCTACATCAGGAGGGTCAGATCAAATTGTCACCTAATCATGTAATCCCATCGGCTGAAGAATTAAAAAGGATGAAATACTGCAAGTGGCACAATGCAACTTCTCACAGCACCAATGAGTGCAAAGTTTTTAGACAACAGTTGCAATCGGCTATAGAATCTGGAAGGATCAAATTCGACAGATCTAAAGCTCAGAAGCCGATGAAGATTGATCAACATCCTTTCCCAACAAACATGCTAGATGCTAAGGGAAAGACCAAGGTCTTAACATCAGAAGCAGCTGAAAGAAGTGCATCGGTGGATCCTCAGCATCAGATCACTACTGTCGATGCGAAAGGAAAAGGCTTGATCCAAGAGGGAACTAACTTAGGAAGGCCTCCCCGATCCGGTATTGTAATAACTCACAGGAGGCCATGGGAAACTTGGCAGCAACGTGAGGATCGGTATCGGTGCCAGCAAGAGGAATATCATCGGGAAGAAGAAAGACGCCGTCAGGAGTGGAATCGGCATAGGGATCACTAGAATTGTCCGTTCTTTATTCATTGTTGGGAGGAAAATATCAAACTTCCTACTGTCAGAGATTGTCCTGAGTGCAATGGTTATGATCGGTATGACAGATCTGACCGGCGCTATCGCGATGATGATCGGCGATTCAATGGGCCGATTAGGGGGAGAACGTCCGTTCATGATCGGCTGGGGGCAGGCTCAGTGTGCACGACAAGCTCGGCGATCGTGTTGAATATTTTCCTAGGAACCAGGAAGAACTTGAAGAAATGGCTAATGCGTGGGTTCCTGATGAGTTCATCTTCTGCAGGGACGCCAATACTTATCGGATGGAGTCAAGGGAAAATCATCGCCCATCGGTAAGGCAGCAGCAACTTCCTCCATGGTGTCCAGAGGGGTTGACCAGGACACAGAAGAGGAGACTACAGCGCGAGAGGCGAGAGGAGTTAAGCAAGGGTGAGAACTCTGACCAACCTGGGGATCAACAATCAGATCCTAAGGGGAAAGGGCCATCGGCAGATATCAACATGGTATTTATGCTGCCGATGGAATTCCTTGCGCCATCCAGTGATGAAGAGTTGGAGTTTTCCGACCAAATAGCTCAGTTGGCTCTGGATCCGATGACAGCCATATTTGAAAAGCCTGCCGATGATGAAAGCCAACATCTTAAGGCTCTGTTTGTCAAAGGAAGGGTTGATGGTCAGCCGATGACCAAGGTTTTAATCGATGGTTGGGCTGCTATCAATATCATGCCATACGCAGTGTATCGGAAGCTTGGGAAAGGAGATCAGGATTTGACCAAGACCGATATGATGCTCAAAGACTTTGAGGGCAACGTGTCTCCAGTTAAGGGGGCAATATGCGTTGAGTTGACCATTGGCAGCAAAACCTTGCCGACAACCTTCTTCGTCATCAGTGGAAAAGGTGCTTATAACTTGCTGTTGGGGAGAGATTGGATTCATGCCAATTGTTGCATCCCATCTACAATGCACCAATGCTTGGTTCAGTGGGTAGGTGACAAGATTGAGATTGTCCCAAGAGACTCTTCATATGTCACTGCATCAGCAGAGGCAGACACCTATGAAAGAACTAGGTGTATTTCAGGAGAAGTTTGGGAAAAGGATTTTCTCAAAGTTGCCGATTATGAAATTCCACCGATCCAAGCAGTCAGTTCTGATGAAGGTTTTTAATGGATAGGTTCGCCGATGATGGAAAATTAGGCCAGGGGTTCACATCAGCCGATGATTTGGTAGAAGTCGACATAGGTAGTGGTGATAAGCCTAGACCTACTTTTATTAGTGCTAAGTTAAATTCTGAGTGTAAGCAGCAGTTAACTGATTTGTTAAAAGAATATAAAGATTGCTTCGCTTGAGATTATATTGAGATGCCTGGTTTAGACCGATCAATTGTTGAACATCGGTTGCCTATCAGGTCTGGGTTTCGGCCACTTCAAAGCCAGCTCGCCGATGTAATCCTAATATTCTTCCTGATATTAACGCTGAAATAACCAAACTTATTGAAGCTAAATTTATTCGGCAGTGTCGGTATGCCGAGTGGATTTCCAATGTTGTTCCAGTCTATAAGAAAAATGGGAAGCTTCGGGTCTGCATTGATTTCAGGAATCTTAACAAAGCTACACCGATGGATGGCTACCCAATGCCAGTTGCCGATCTGCTAGTTGATGCTGCGGCTGGGCATCGGATTATCAGCTTTATGGATGGCAATGCAGGATACAATCAAATATTCATGGCTGAAGAAGATATTCCAAAGACTGCATTTAGATGTCCTGGTCATGTTGGGTTGTTTGAATGGATCGTCGTGACCTTTGGCTTGAAGAATGCTGGTGCTACTTATCAGAGGGCTATGAATTTTATATTTCATGAGTTCATCGCCAAGCTGGTGGAGATTTATATTGATGATGTGGTGGTTAAGTTTGGAGACTTTGCAAAGCATCTTGCCGATTTGTGAAAGGTATTGGAATGCACAAGGAAACATGGTTTGAAGATGAATCCCAATAAGTGTGCATTTGGTGTATTGGCAGGACAGTTCCTTGGTTTCATGGTGCATTAGAGGGGGATTGAGATTAGCCGAAGATCCATTGATGCTATCAACAAAATAGTTGCTCCTACCAACAAGATTGAGCTCTAGTCCTTGATCAGCAAGGTAAATTTTATCAGGAGTTTTATATCTAATTTGTCTGGTAAAATTCGTGCTTTCAGTCCTTTCCTTAAGTTGAAAGCCAATCAAGAATTTGTTTGGGGGAAAGAACAACAGTTGGCCTTGGATGAAATCAAGAATTATTTGGTGAATCCTCCAGTTCTGATTCCACCTCAGCAAGGGAAGCCCTTCAGGTTGTATTTGTCTACCGATGGGATGGTCATCGGTTCGGCTTTAATTCAAGAATTTGATGGGAAAGAACGTGTAATTTACTATTTAAGCAGGAGGTTGATTGATGCTGAGACCAGGTATTCGGCTATTGAAAAATTGTGCTTATGCTTGTACTTCTCTTATATTAAGTTAAGGCATTATTTGCTATCGGCTGAATGCACTGTTATTTGCAAAGATGATGTGGTCCGATACATGCTATCTATGCCGATCATCAGTGGCAGGATCGGTAAGTGGATTTTGGCACTGTCAGAATTCGATCTGCGTTACGAATCGGCTAAAGTGGTTAAAGGACAAATTATGGCCGATTTTGTGACTCAACATTGTGGTACAGTGGAGACTTTGGAGATTGTACCTTAGACGCTCTTCTTTGATGGATCCACGTGTGACCGGGGGGCAGGAATCGGCATAGTGTTAATTTCCCCTCGGGGAAAGAAATATGAGTTCTCCTTGCCGATTGTTGCCACGTCAATAAATAATCAGGCTGAGTATCAAGCTTTGATAAAGGGGTTGGAGTAACTAAGAGAAGTTCATGCTGATGCTGTTGAGGTCTTCGGATATTCTATGCTAGTTATAAATCAATTGGCTGGAAGCTATGAATGCCGAAGCGAGGACTTGATAACTTATCATGAAAGGAGTATGCAATTGTTAAAGGAATTCAAGGATTTCCGATTAGAACATGTTCCTCGATTCCATAATGAAGAGGCCAATCAATTGGCTCAGCATGCCTCTGGATATAAGCCATGATTAATGCTATATCGGCAGTCGGTGCCGATGATTGGAGAAAAGAAATCATTGATTATTTAAAGGATCCATCCAAGAAAGTTGAGAGACGTGTTCGGTTTCAAGCCACTAAGTATGTTCTCCTCGAAGATGAGTTATATTACTAAACCGTTGATGGGATTTTTCTCAAATGTTTAGGTGATGATGAGGCTAAGAATTTGATGGGAGAAATCCATGAGGGATTATGTGGAGCACATCAGTCGGCCTTTAAGATGAAGTGGATGATTAGAAGAAATGGGTATTATTGGCCGAATATACTTGAGGATTGCTTTAAGTATTTCAAAAGGTGTCAAGGATGTCAGAAGTTTGGCAATGTTCAAAGGGCACCCCCATCGGCCATGAATCCTATCATCAAGCCTTGGCCGTTCCGAGGGTGGGCTATTGATTTAATCGGTCAGATTTATCCACCATCTAGCAAAGGACATAAGTTTATCTTGGTTGCCACCGATTATTTCACCAAATGGGATGAAGCTATTCCTTTGAAGAAAGTTAAATCGGCCAATATGATTGATTTTGTGAAAGAGCATATTATCTACCGATTTGGAATTCCTCAAACAATTACTACCGATCAAGGTACTATGTTCACATCTGGGGAGTTGGATGAATTTACAATCGGTATGGGAATTAAAGTATTAAATTCTTCTCCTTACTACGCTCAAGCTAATGGGCAGGCCAAGACATCTAACAAAGGAATTATCAAGCTTATTAAACGAAAGATTGAAGAAAATCCTAGGAGGTGACACACATTGTTAAGTGAAGCTTTATGGTCATACCGGATGGCTTGTCATGGATCGACCAAGGTTTCACCTTATCAGCTGGTGTATGGGCATGATGCAGTGTTACCTTGGGAAATTAAGACTAGGTCTAGGCGATTATCTTTTCAATATCAATTGGCTGCCGATGATTGTGCTACTTTGATGACTGACGAGTTGGATGATCTAGCAGGACATTGGCTAACGGCTTTGATGAGTATAGAAGAGAATAAGAAGAGAGTTGCCAGATGGTATGATAAGAAGGTAAAAGCTAAGGAGTTTACCGATGGAGACTTAGTATGGAAATTAATCTTACCGATCGGGACTAAAAGTTCAAAATTTGGAAAGTGGTCTCCCAATTGGGAGGGTCCCTATCGGATAAGTCGATCGGCTCCTGGCAATGCCTATATTTTAGAAACTCTCGAAGGGGTTGAATTTCCCAGAGCATTAAATGGCAAATACCTAAAGAGGTATTACCCAAGCATATGGGTCGATGCATAAAAGTTTAAGTGTCGATAACATTCCTATCGGCTGGATCAAAATGCATCTGGGCCCGATTTAATGTTTTAAGAAAGGTGCCGATAACAGTCCTATCAGCTAGACCAACATGTTGAGAGTGTTCGAAAGAAAGAAGCAAGTATGTTGCCGATGAATAGTTCACATGTTCAACAGCGTCTGGATCGCTGATATAGCACGTAGACGGATCTGATTTGCTTCTTCTATCACCTTCGTATCATCATCGGCAGAGCCTTCCACTGGCTTTAGCTTCTTCTTCATCTGCAATGCCGTGCGGGCTTGGATATTTCGCTCTTGCTCAAGAAGCTTGATTGTCTCCGGCAGTTGGCTTTCTTCTTGTCGGGCTTGGGACAAGGCATCTTCTACCTGTTTGAGTTCTGCCAACAGGACTTCTCTTCTTGCCAGTAGACTAGAAATCTTTGTTTCAGTACATCTCCTGAGGATGTCAGGATGCCGATGCTCTTTTGTTTCTCAACGGCAAGGAGTTTTACCTTCATCATCTCCTCAGAAAGCTGGGCATGAGCAGCTCTATTGGCAAGACGTTGGGTAGCCCTCTGGTACTGCAGCTGACGGCTCTCTAGATGTGTTGCTTGGAAGAGGATTTCTTCAGCATCGGCAGGAATTTGGTCTCTGAGGGTTTTGAATAAAGGCTTGGCTGGGTCGGAGTCATCAACTAGTTGGGCTGTGTCTTGGTGAAGGAGGGCCGATAATTCTTCCAATTTCGCCCTGATTTCTGCCGATGTGATCCCAACTGCCCGAGAAGAGCATGCTTCCTCACCTTCGTCTTCAGAGATGTCGATGGAAAAGGAGAACAAGCTATTGGGAGAATCCTGTTCCTGAAAAAGAAATAAAGTAAGTCATCTCATGGTCAAGTATTGACGAGTAATACTGATGGAGATTGGATGGCTTACTTGTTTCAAAGCAATCTCTCGCCTCTGACTGGAAGATGTCGATGGAACTACAGGCCGATAGCACTATGTCAGCTGAAAGAATAACAGAAGTAATTATAAGATAGGGAAAATAAGTTCATCGGCAATGATTTTATAAAAGGTATGTTACCTTGAGAAGGAGCAGCACTTGTTTGGATGTAGGAAACTACCGATGCTATGATTGATCCTGCTGGATCGGCAGTTTGCTCATGTATGTCAGCCGATATATCTTCTGGCTGAGGTCCCTCTGGTTGGAATTCTTCTATGTGAGCTTCTTCCTGCGGCTGAGGAGGAGATGGTGCCTGTTGCATCTGGAATTCTAGAGAGGAGGGAGAAGATTCTACTGGAATTGGAGACACTGGGGCAGGAGGAGGTGTTGCTGTCTTCTGGCGCTTCGCTTGTGATCTGGTGCTCTTGGAGCCTTTCCTCTTCGCCTGGCTGGACTGGGGGGCATCGGCACCTGTGCTTCTGGTCCTTCCCAATGCACCAGTGTGCTTTACCAAGAATGAGAATTCATGAGTATAAGCATATTAGATGGAAGAATGAAATCAGTAAAGAAATTTGAAGATTTACCTTAAAAGCTTGTGCCAAAGCAGAGGCGGCTACCGATGGAGATGTCTTTGAATGCTTGGTGGTGACCTTCTTGAGGCGTACACCTCGGTGCATTATGGCAGCCAAGGTGGGAGCATTGTTGCCGATTGAGGAGATCGGGCCTGATGGAAAAGATCAATCGGCTTGCCTCTCCTGCTGACCGATGGGGGAACGTTATCAACCTACAATATAATGCAGAAAGTGAGTTACCGATGGAAATAAAATTGAAAGAATTGAGACATCGGTTTGGAAATACTTACAGTATTATCAGGAACTTTGTACTGGGGATCGATCATGCCGCGGTATGTAAGAGCCGATTTGCAGAACAAATGCTCCTTCCATTCCTCCCACCATTGTTTGTACGCCTGAGTAATGAAGAGGGCCGGGATCCACTCTGATAGATCTGCATCTGTATCGGCATTCGGTGGCAGTTGAGCTACTCGGGTCCACTCGAGGAGGCTAGTGATGGTCTCCCTAGGTTTTATTACATTGGCATAACAGAGTGCAATCAGTAGCTGACCGAAGGCTAGTTGACGAGCTAGTGCCGATGGGTTGTAAAACTCATAGGTTTGGTTGGAGGCTTTTCGACTTTCAAAGAAATTTACTGGTATAGCTTTGGGAGTGATCAGCGCCATCATCACATCGTGATCCTTGTTAAGAGCATCGTTGAATGGATGGAAGACCAAAGGAAACATGGTGTCTGGATCTTCATAAGGCATCCATGCTCGCTGCTCTCTAGTCAGGCCTTCATACAAGGTCTAGAAGAATCGGCTGATCTGGTCTGCGTTGCCACCTGTGCCAGGCAGAACTATGACAGCCTCGCCAAAGTTCAGAGGAGGCCGAGTTGCCGATTCTTCTTCATCCAATTCATAGTCCTCGGCTATGTCTCTGGGGAAGCGCTGTGCGAAGAGGTTGAACTCAAGGCGCTTGTGCATGTGGAGACTGAGCCACATATTAATGAACCACCAGGGACCCCCTAAGTTGCCAATGGATTGACCAAGCAGGATTTTTCTGGCTACTTGGTCGAGGAGGTGGTAAACCGAGCCAAGCAGATATCGGCCGAGGGGAAATCGGCCACAATTAGCTAATCTCTCTGCTGCCGATAGGTAGACAGAGGTTGGTCCTGCCGATCGGCCACAGAAAACAAACTTGTCCAGCCACATGTTTAGGAAAGTGGTTTGTTCATTTATGTTGATAGGCCCCGTTTAGTGATACTTCTGGATGTACCCAGACCAACCGTCGATAGCGCGGGTGTCCACTTTGGCGCTAGGCGTAGTGTCAAATAGGTGACTACTATCGGCAGTGGATACGTCTAGGCCAGTGAGCATGAGCACATCGGCAAGAGTGGGAGAAGCAGGGCCGTGGCCAAAGACAATGGCATTGAGCGTGTCTGACCAGAAATATGATGTAGCTATCAGCAGTGATTCATTCCTATGCATATCGGCAATGGACAACCTAATGCATTGGTCCAGTTTTCGCTCACCCCAGTGAACCTCATTTGAGTGGCTGACTCTCAAGAACCAATCCTTCCATCCCACTGTAGGATTGGGCCAGGAACGGAAGGTTTCCTTCCACAAATCTAGAGAAAAATTCTCGGCTCTAAAGGGGATTCTATTTGTTTCTGCGTTGATCAGATCGATGGGATCTGGGTTCCCTAGTGGGCCGAGACATTGAATGTGTGGCTGATCGGTAGGGATGACAATTTTATTTGACAGATCCTAAAGGTTTTTGGGGCAAAAATAAAAACAAAAAAGAAAGGGGAGGAAGAATATTCAGTAAAATAAATTGCGGATGAACAATGATGTGGTAACAATACGAGAAGTAGGGTGATGAACAGACCTCGGGAATAGCGAAGTTGATGGCCATCTCCTCGCGAAAAGGATGATCGAAGACTTTGAGGTTGGTGAAGAAAGGGCTTCATTGGAGTTCTTGGAGCTCTCGAATAGCGCCGCCGCCGGGAAAGTGGAGTTGGGGCTGTAGAATGATGTGATGGGGAAGGAGTACCCGAGAAGGAACTATTTGTTGGACAAAACAGGCAGGGGCAAATCTGACTTATCTCTTTGCCGTATCCGTGAAATCCGAGGGTACTCAGGTAGATATGGTAACTGTTCGCACGGTAATCAAGGGATTGTGCTGGTGATTTGACAGGAAGCAGTCATAATCCGGAGATATTTCACTGTGCAGGATCTCCTGGTCGGTCCATCGGCAGTGCCTTGTAACGGTAATATTGCCGATGGGCGAATAAAGTGGAGATGACCGTTTGGGAGGTTGAGATATTTCGCTGTGCGGGATTTCCTGATCGGTCCATCGGCAGCGCCTTGTAACGGTAATGTTGCCGATGGGCGATTAAAATGGAGATGTCCGATTGGGAAGTTGAGGAATTCGAGAAATCTGCGGAAGAATCGGACCAAGGTTGTTCAGATTTGGGCTGTCGGTTACCAAATTGGGAGAATTAATTGCGGAAAGGCATCATTACTGCAGAGAATTTCGGAGCATTAATGATTTCATACTCCGAAATTGGGGGGCATGTGTTGACACCATTTTTGGACACGTACCCAGGATCGGTAGAGTGTAGATCGGCAAGACAGGGCGACAGTAACTGGTCTGCAGGAGAGTTGCCAATGAGGATGGTTGTCGATGAAGAGACAGCTGAATGTGGCTAAGTCCATGGGTTGTGATGTGTTTTGTGCCGATGGTCAGCATTAACTCTTGCCGATGGCTATGATGGAGAGTCTGCCGATGACGTGGGAGGAGGACTTGAAGGTTGCCAATTGGTCTATGGTGGCGTCCCAGGTTGTCATGGGGGGACAGTTTTATGTTTTTGCTTAGTTATTTAAATCGTTTTGTATACGGATTCTGTTTAATTTGGAATTCGAGTTCTAGTCGTGTCTGGTTGTAGCTCTTTGAGTAGGGTATAAATGTAGACCCAAGGGCCTTGTAAGACATCTATCAATCAATCAAACACAAGTTTTTACTCATATTCTAGCATCTACTTTTTCGACGACTTCGTCATATTTTCCTTTTTTCATTACGAGTTCTTAGGAGTTCGTCGACTTAAGCTCGGCGTATTCTCAAGTTCCGCGTGAATACCTCTTGGCCGTGGCATCCAGGCGCATCGCTGTTGTTGGGACCAAAGTATTCGAGTTATCACCTTTGCCGGTAGTGAGGTCAAATCGGCTGGCACGCCTTAACTTTTGAATCGGGTAATAGCCCTTTGTGTTTGCAGATCAGCTTTTGCATCAACAACATGATAAGGCATGGACTTGGAGTAAAGATATTCTTTATTCATACCCAAGTTTCTCTCCGTTGATAGCTCACCCAACTCTCTCTCTAAAAGCCAAATGGAAAAACAAAGAAGAGGTAGTGCCCAAGTGCCTTGAAGGTGGAGTGTTGATTGTGAATGTGATGAGATGAATGGAGCCTCCCTCTCCCCCTCCTTAAATAGGTGGGGAAGGTCGGTTCCCCAGGGTGTAAACTACAATTTGCACGCGGGGACTGTGGGAGGATGGGCTCAGCACCGCCTCACCTCTGCGAAAGGCGGTGCCGAGATGGGCTGGGTCAGGGTCGGCCGACCCTAGGGGGCGGCCGCCCCCTGGTGGGCCCTGCTGGCCCCAGCCCGAAGCCCGTTGCCTTCCACTCGGGCCACTGAGTCCGGATCCACCTGCAAATTGATGCACTTCTATATTGGACTTTTGGGTACTTGTTTATTTGTGCATTTTTTGACGTGTTGGATTGCGCCTTTTTATTTGCTTTCCACCTGTATGCTTGTATATGATCTGCAAAACACAACTTGCACTACATGTGGAACTTGGTAAGCATTTAATAAGTATATGTGAGTAAAATACATGCTTTTCTTCCTTTGCATGGACTATGTTGGCGGGGTAAATATGTCATTAAGAACCGCCAACAAACTCCACCAAGCTTACCCCTTGCTCGTCCTCAAGCAAGAAGCTAAGATCTTGGTTGTTGATCAGGAGTTGCTACAATATTTTCACTTCTATCCAGTACATACTTTCAAACTAGAATTCTCCTTTGAATTTTGAACAGATATGTCATGGGGCTTATTGCTCATACCTTGGGTCCTTAAGCATTTGCAGGATGGATTTGATCAGATCGAGCGCTATGTCCCTAGTTCTTTACTTCACCTTTGTTCCGGAGTTTTTTGATTTTCAAAACTTAGCACATTTATTTGTCAAATTAAACAATGGATCCAAAGAGAAAGTTAATCATACCATTGAATTTTTGAAAATTTTTTCTTTTCCATCATTCTCTTTTTGTCTATTAGAGACACATGGCTATGTGGCTAATTCTACTGTTGGACACTTGCCCATTTTTTTTCGACGTTCCGGACACATGTCCCTTTTTATTTCCTCGTGATCTTTCTTTTTGAGGTTTCGGACACATGTCCCTTTTTATTTCCTCGGATGCTTTTTTTTCTTTTTCATAGCCATATGCCTTCTAACAAACTTTTGAGATGATAACATAATGAAATATTTTTGTTTTCAATGGTATGACAACCTCTCAAAGGGTCAACAAAGCTTAATCTAACTCAATGTGATTATTTTATTTTTGTAAAAACTCCAGAACTCTAGCATTGTTTAGAACAGGATACTAGCACCTCAGATCATCACAAATATATCAATTAATTACTTTACACTTTAGATAGAGCATTTTGCAACCCACGCATTTAATCATTTTATTAATTTGGAGAATTCAAGGTTGAAACTAGATACTAGAAAGAAATTTTGATAGAGCAACTATTCATCATTTCAACAAGGAAGAAGCATATATCTTACATCACATATAAGAGTGGAATTATATTTTTGTCTTTTTAGCATTTTTCCATTTTTTATATGCAATAATTAAAACATGAATTTAACTAATGGAAATTTCATAAAGTAAACATGCTTATTTAAAATTAAGGATGCATGAAAATAAATATGCAATGCAGATAACCTCGGGATTGGGGGTCCTCCCCCAAGCTAGCTTCTGGCCTACTGATCGGGGTTGTACTCCATGTACCGCTAGAAGTCTTGGGACTGTTTCAGCAGCTGATCTTGGCGAGCTTGCATTTCTTCTTGCTGCTGCTGGTGCCAGGCCTGTTGTTGCTATTGCCATAGCAACCCTTGCTGGTGCCACTCCACGGCCTGCTGGTGGTGCGCATCGGTGGTTTGGATGTGTTGTTGGAGAGTATCCTGGATCTCATCCGTGCACACCACTAGTCCCCCAAGTTGAGATTGGAGGCGCTCCAAGTCGGTTCGGCCTACTATGGAGGCTGAAGGATGTTCTTCTGGTGATTCGGCCCTCCAGCGCGATTGTTGTTCCCAAGCGCTGGAATCCGCCTCAGCCCACCCCTCAACACCTTGTGTCGGCATGGGTGTGTCCCACCCCGACAGGTAGATCGGCTGTGTATAGGAGGGTGGTGGCTGGGAGCTGGATCCGCCGATGTCCCTGCCAGAAACACTACGCCTTCACGCAGTTTCAGCTGTCTGCATATCAAAGGTTAGTCTCCCAAAGTTATACAAGCGTAGACCCGGGTTAGGTAACCGGATTACGTTTGTATACCCTAGGAAATAAAACACAAGACCGCCTGCATTATCTCTTTTCAAATGGTGACCTTGGATAAGATAGGTTTCATTAATCATGGTTCGTGGAATTTGAATATAATCAAGATCTTGCCCTTCCAACGCACCAATGGCCGTGGCCACACGTGTTATGAGTGAAGTCAAAGAGATAGGGGTGGTTGTCTTGATTATATCTAACCAATGCATTACAATTTCTTGCACACGCGCAACTTTTATTTTCATTCTAGCCGCGTAAAGTAACCTCATTTCATTTACTCACACAACGCGGGTATCCAGGCTAGGAAACATTGTTATGGATAGCCAAAGGTGTAAAAACCTTAGAGTGGGGTGTTGGATGTGCGCATTTCTAGGATAGTATTTTCCAGTGTGAACTTGCCCCGTGATTTCTTCCCAAAACTTATCCTTATTAAACCCTTTTGTGGCATGCACTAAATCAAGAGAGCATCTTTGATGAAAACCAAGGTATTTGCTTAAGTCTTTCCAAAAGATAGCATATTCATTTCCAAATAAACGAACAGAAATACCTTCATATGTATCTCTTAAAGTGCATAGGAATTGAATGGTAAGGTTATAGGATCCATACTCAGTTATGGGGTGAATGTTGTCCCAGCCGGCGGCTTCCCATATGGAGAGGAATTCAGAGTCCATACCGATGTCGGAGAGGAGCGAGTCGTCGTAGACCGGCGTATGGAGGAAGATCCGGTCCTTGAGCAAGTTGTAGGCTTTGTTGACACTTGCTAACACCACTTGAATACTAGGTTGTCATCCCCAGCATGGCACTAGAGTGTACTATGGTATTTATACGCACACAGATAATCCGCAAGCGCACGGATACCGTTGAAGCTTTTACCCGGTTAAAGGTTTTATCGTATCCACAGGGAAACGGGAGAACCAACTACGCTCTAACTTAACCAAGATAGATAGATAGGTATAAATAGGAAAGATAGTAGAATTGAATAAGAACAATGTTAAAGGTAAGATGACAATGAGTAATAATATGGAAATAGAGAGTAGAGCAATTCTAGTATATGGGCGATGGTAGCAGAATAGAGAGGATAACTATGGTTTCTCTACTTCAAAGGGGTATGTCTATGTCTGGGACGAACCACGTGATAAGAGTACACCACAAAGGATGCTTATCCATAGGCCGATAAACCCTACCCGTCCTGCTAACGAGAGGTGGACTACAGGGGACCAACGTAACTGTCACCTACGCGGCCTACCACACGATCCAGCTAGTCAGGGGATATCCACAAGTAATCTAGGTCTAAGCACCACGCTTACACCTATACTACAACTCTAACCTATAGGGTCCTATAGATTAGAAGTACTCAAAAGAGTTGTGAACCAGAACATACATGATTAGTAATTGCATAATGAATTAGAAGTAGATTACCAGAGTCATCCCATGAGCAAGCTTGATTAGAGCTTGATCATGGTGAAGTACAACCGGAGGAAGAACCGACAGGCCGGCCTCTCCTCTAATCCTCCTTCGCTCTCCATCTTGCTACTATCTAGATCTACTCTATTTTAGAGAAGAGAGGAGAGCTCTCATCTCTAAACCCTAGCTTTTGCTCTGTCTAAGAATAATGAATAATGATCAAGGGGTGCCTCCTCCAGGGGCCAGGGGGTCTGGTTTTATAGTCCCCTCAAGTGAACCTGGGCCGTCGGATCAAACCGACATTGATTGAACGGTTATTCTTGATCCTTTAGGTCGGTGGAGCATAATCCGCGAGATTGAGCGTGATTGGCTACAGGAGGTGGGCGGGCGCCCAGTAGGACAGGGCGGGCGCCCTGTCTCTGGCCCCGTTTCGCGTCCGCTTCGGTCTCGTGGCTTCTGGAGTCTTCTAGATATAAGATAATTGCGCAGCACGTTAATATCTTTACGTAATCCCGACATGTGGGCCTTTCTTCCATATTTCCTGATAACCCCCTGCAGAAATAGACAAACACCAAAACTCGTGGAATTCTGTCAGATAAAACCCTAAGTCTTGATGTTGATTTCATTTGGATCCTTTTCTTTGTTTATTTGATAGTTAAATTTGATACTTAAGGACCGTCAACAAACTCCCCCAAGCTTACCTCTTGCTCGTCCCTAAGCAAGGATAGACTCAGCTATGGATCAGAAGTTGTTGCAATATCTTAAAAATTTAATGGTACACATGCTTTTAAATAAGATCTCATCTCTGAGTTAGAGTAAACTGTCGAGAACTAAAACTTACTTACTTTACCTTTCACCATGGGACTTGTATCCGTCACTTCTGTCTTGAGTAGTTAAAAGATAGAACAGTCTAGCCAAGTGCCATGTCTCTTATTTTTGATCAGCTATAGCTCTGGAGTTTTTGCAAATTTTCAAATAAAACTCAGAGATTCCTTGTATGACTCTCTAAATCTCTCTTTTGTGGTATTTCTGGATCCTTACCAAGGCAGTGATGGTATATGCCTTCTCTCAAGATATGTGGTATTTGTGGTATAAGGCATAGTGACATTGCCTTCTCTCTCACCCTACTCTAATAAGGCTTTAATATCTGGAGCTCATAGGTGGGAGATAAAATATACATACTTACAAGACATTTATTGTATAGTCAAACCATGGATCCAAAGAAACAAATCAATAAGCCAAATCAAGATGTGCATGTGTGGCGAATGAATGGTGTATAGTGATGATGGTGATAACAATGGTGAAAGTCTAATTCCACTTTTGCTCTTATGAGGGGATACATACCTTCCTTGCTTTTCGAAACTTTATGAGAAGAATGAGATGCTCTTCTTTTTCTTTCCTCTCAGGTGGGTATCTTGTACCCCTAATTCTACTGTCGGACACTTGTCCATTTTTACCACTCGTCTCACTTTTTCTTTCTTTCGAGGTTCCGGGCACTTGCCCCTTTTTATTTCCTCGTTTATTATTTTTTTTTCTTTTCTTCTCTTTTCTTTTCATTTTTTTTCAGAGCACTCATCTCCTGAAATAATGTAGCAAGTGGTAGTAACCAAAATAACTGGAGCATTTATTTCACAGGGAATAACAGGGATAGGGAAATGTTTTTGGCTATTCTCTCCCGGATTAGGAGTAGAATGATTTTGGGTGAAACTGGAGATGGAAATGGATGGATATATGTGGATGGTACTTCCGGAGTAGAAGTAGCATATATGAGTGAACGTGCAAGTGAATCTTGATTTAACCACATGACAAGCTCCTAAGGGTCTACACAGCTTGACCACACTCAATGCTCATAAGCAGTAAATAAATGTGTGGCTCAAAGTCTAGCAAGCATGTATATATGGCTGTGGTAGGAATTTAAACTCTCATCATACAGGAACTCATCATGCAATATTTTAAAGATTTTCAAAGATAAAATTCTCCAGAATTCTAGCATCTCTAGGAACAGATAAACAGCAGCTCAACCTTCCCATATCATATCCGTTAACAACTTAGATTTTAGATCAAGTTTCCATCCCACAAGTTTAGATCTAGAGCAAGCTTTAAATTATAACAGTTATGTCTAAACTTGAGAGAGAACTTCAAATTTGCAAATTAGGCAGAGCAACTATTCATCATATCCATGCTAGAGTTTTATTATTAAGATTCAGATTAGCATAGCCACTTTATTTATTTATTAAACACACTAAGCAAAAGATATATATATAAGCACACAATCTTTATTTGGTTTTTTTATAGTTTATGTATTTTAACATTCTAATATAATATAAGTATAAAGATAGGTAGAAATACTTAGCGAGATAAATGGGGGTGCTCTCTCCCAAGCTGAATTTTGACGTAATTTCTCTTGATGTAGCTAGCAGGTGGCAGAGGTGTATTTGAAAGTCAGCAGCATTCTGACAGCGATTAGAATGTCCTCCGTCTGCTAGTCTTCTTGATTCTTAAATTCTGTGGAGCTCAAATAGACAACAAAGCTTGTGGAACTAATTAAGTGTTAGCATAAATATCTAGCCTTCATCACGTTGAGCTTCCTCAATAAATATTACTCCCTGTTTTTATATTTTTATTTTATAAAGTAAAAAAGAAATATTTATTTTATTTTTATGCCACCACAGTGAAGGTACTTATGGGTTTTATGCCACTCGTATACTCACATGGGGCTTAGCATTTTTTAACATTTTTATTTTCTTTTCAAGATAGCATAATTAACTAATAATCTATTTAAGGAAAGTAAATAATTAAATGAAAAAGGGAATGCCGAAAGGATAAATATGGATAACTACCAATCTTACCTTTCGGCGAGGGTTTAATGTTTTAAGTCTTCTTGTCAAGACTTCCCATCGTGTTCATTCTTCAGGTGCGTCATTTGATTCAGGTGCGGACCTTGACGTCTGCACCTTTTAATACGGTGTCACCCATGTTCTTCGTTTGCCCAGCAGTTCGAAGTGCGGTGTTAGCAGTATCTTGCTCAGTGTGTTTGTGCTCGTAGTGTACCTGCTCATAGAGACAAGGCAGAGATCAAGTGCATGGGCCCTGTTGGTGGAAAATACCAACAGAACCAAAGGTGTATTTGTTCTTCTCTAACCTTAAGCATAGTGAGCAAGACAAGTTGATGGATGATAAGTTCATGAGTGTAGCACTTATAACATTTGTCAGATCAGATCGCTCAACCTTATGGAAAGATAATCTATCTATGTATGTCTTTTTCTTTATATCTCTCAATGATTGAATGTGTAACATTTTAGCTCATATGATTAGGAGTGTGGGATCGTGGAGGTAGTACTAAGAACAAGGATTAAAGGACTAAACATGTTGAATCAGTTGGGTTGGTTAATCTAGAGTTGTAAATCATACACGTTTGTCTCTTTTATTTATATGAACGCCAGAACCAAGGAGAAGCTTATAAAAGTGATAGTCAAGTACCTTAGGATGTTACCTTGCTTGAAGAGTGATGGTACAGTATCATCTTGTGGAAGCTTTCCTTTCTTAGCGGTTATGCGTCGTGTTTGTGGCACCCTCCATGGATCATCTCTCTATGATGAATGAGCTATGTCCTTCTTGTGCAAATTGTTAAACTTCTTGTGTCATTCTCTTTGTCTCTGATGTGAGTTTATCTCAGGACTTCCCAAATTGATATTGAAAGTTTTTCTGCAGGGGTTAGTCCGACAAAATATACCAATATCTACTCAAGCAGTTTTTTTAGTTCAATAACCAAACTAGACTCCATGTCTAATCAGATTAAGGAAGGCTATTTAACCTAAGCACCATGCTTAATTTAAATGCCAATGAAAGTATGGCGAGTACTTCCAAACCAACACTTGCTAGTAAATAGACAAATGTAGCATGACAGCGTTTATAGAGACCTACTCAAGTGGAGATGAAGTAGTGTGATTAGTATTTAACAAATTGAGCATGTCTCAAAGGTAGGGACAACCAGCATAGCAACATGGCAAAGGATGTTTTTATGTAAAGTACTCCCAAAAGCTTGAATTTTGCAAAATTCAAGTTTGGATGAATTTAATTCAATGTTGTATGATGATTGGTTGGACATACCTTGTGCTTGTCATTCATCCGATCTTCTTGCTCCAATCCTAGAAAGGTTAGTGACAAGAATACCCGAAGGAATATTTTTTTTTTACAATTATCCTTATATGCTCAATACACAAGGTAATGTTGCAAATAATTAAAGGCTCATGTTACGATCTGATCAATGCTTATTTTAAGACACTAAGCTTGTCCTTGGGAAACCATCAGTTTATGTTGGCAAAGTGGTTTCCCCTCCGACGCCAACCTATATCTAGATCAACTCAACGAGATCTGCAATATTTATTATAGACATATGCATCGACAACCGCCCTTTTAAAGTTTTTATAAATAGAAAGGAAGAGGGGGTTGGAGATCTCAAGTGTGGTGATGTCGGAGAGACCAATAGATTGGGAAGATGTTGCATATGAGCATGGAGTAAACGAAGTGGCTAGGAAATAAATTCCATGCTCATTAATGTTATCTTCGTCTCTAATCTGAATGTTCGGAGTTTCTCCTAGATTGGTCTCACCTATGTCCTCTTCTGTAGTTGGATGAATCTCATCTTCAAAGGGAGTCAAGAACTCACCATTTGAAATTGAGCCAAAGTCAGAACCTATTAAGGCTTCTTCCTTATCCATCCATTCTACACATTCTAGCCATTTAGAACTTGTGATCAAAATAGGGGAGGTGTTAGAATTTTCTATATGGCTTAGCTCTCCTTCTATGGCATTACTTGACATGCCATCCTTATGGTCTTCATGACTCCTATGGTTTGGTCGTCTTGGTGAATTGCTAGGATCATCATGAGACCGAAAAGAAGAGGGATAAGAGGGATCTCTAAGGTCAAGGATGGATTTAGAACTTGTGAACATGGAAGGGGAGTAGATAGAATTGTCTATATGGCTTAGCTCTCCTTCACTTGATATGTCATCCTCGACTTCTTCATGATAGGAACCAGGACATTCTCTAAGAGAAACATTATTGCAAGGATTTGAATTATCCCTGCTTGAAGGTCTCTTATAGAACCAGAAGTCTAAACCATTAGCATCTAAAAGATTTAAGGTCGGAATTCCTTCCTTCCTTGGAGAATTTTGGGGTATTGATGGTTTAGGATCGATAGCTAAAGTTTGGGATTGAAGTGGTTGTGATCTGGCTATCGAAACTTCTTCTTCTTGTCTAGGAACTGGTTCTTTCTTTTTCTCAGGGATATAAAAGCTAGGAGACTTTCCGCTCATTAAATCAATCAAATTCCAAGCTTCACTAGCGGATAGGTGGTGGAAAGATCCTCCAGAGGCCGTATGAAGGGTTTGCTTATTTTTCCTACTAAGGCCCTCAAAAAAGTGAATTAGAAGAACTTCTTCTGGAATAGAAAGTTTTGGGCCAGTGAGAGTAAGGTTAATAAAGCGGTCCCATGATTTGCCAAGAGATTCTTCTTCCAGTTGTCTAAAAGGAAGAATCTCACGCCGAAGTTCCACCACTTTGGAGATTGAAAAATATTTAGAAAGAAAACTACTATATAACTCCTTCCAATCTCCATGAACACTCCCTACTTTGAGTTTATACCAATGTCTAGCTTTTCCCGTTAAAGAGAATGGAAAGAGCTTCCATTTAAGGGTCTCATCGGACATGCCTTCTATGCGAAGGAGGTCACAGACTCGATAAAACTCTCTTAGGTGTGTGTATGGGTTTTCCTCACCTTCTCCTGAGAAAGGTTGTTTTTGAATAAATTCTATGTATTCGGGGTCTATCTCAAAACTAGATGCTATGATAGGCTTTGAAGATTTTGGTGGTTCGAGATGTGTGTCTGTAGGTCTATGAAATTCATAGATAGACATGTTTGAATTCATGATAGACCAGAGATCAAGGATTAGATAAGAAGAAAGAATAGCAGAGATGAGGCAAAGGATAAAAGGAAAATATTTTTTTATTATATTTTTTTTATAAAATGATTAAACTAGTTCGTAGTCAACTCAGCAACCGTTTCCCCGGCAACGGCGCCAAAAATGCTTGTTGACACTTGCTAACACCACTTGAATACTAGGTTGTCATCCCCAGCATGGCACTAGAGTGTACTATGGTATTTATACGCACACAGATAATCCGCAAGCGCACGGATACCGTTGAAGCTTTTACCCGGTTAAAGGTTTTATCGTATCCACAGGGAAACGGGAGAACCAACTACGCTCTAACTTAACCAAGATAGATAGATAGGTATAAATAGGAAAGATAGTAGAATTGAATAAGAACAATGTTAAAGGTAAGATGACAATGAGTAATAATATGGAAATAGAGAGTAGAGCAATTCTAGTATATGGGCGATGGTAGCAGAATAGAGAGGATAACTATGGTTTCTCTACTTCAAAGGGGTATGTCTATGTCTGGGACGAACCACGTGATAAGAGTACACCACAAAGGATGCTTATCCATAGGCCGATAAACCCTACCCGTCCTGCTAACGAGAGGTGGACTACAGGGGACCAACGTAACTGTCACCTACGCGGCCTACCACACGATCCAGCTAGTCAGGGGATATCCACAAGTAATCTAGGTCTAAGCACCACGCTTACACCTATACTACAACTCTAACCTATAGGGTCCTATAGATTAGAAGTACTCAAAAGAGTTGTGAACCAGAACATACATGATTAGTAATTGCATAATGAATTAGAAGTAGATTACCAGAGTCATCCCATGAGCAAGCTTGATTAGAGCTTGATCATGGTGAAGTACAACCAGAGGAAGAACCGACAGGCCGGCCTCTCCTCTAATCCTCCTTCGCTCTCCATCTTGCTACTATCTAGATCTACTCTAGTGTAGAGAAGAGAGGAGAGCTCTCATCTCTAAACCCTAGCTTTTGCTCTGTCTAAGAATAATGAATAATGATCAAGGGGTGCCTCCTCCAGGGGCCAGGGGGTCTGGTTTTATAGTCCCCTCAAGTGAACCTGGGCCGTCGGATCAAACCGACATTGATTGAACGGTTATTCTTGATCCTTTAGGTCGGTGGAGCATAATCCGCGAGATTGAGCGTGATTGGCTACAGGAGGTGGGCGGGCGCCCAGTAGGACAGGGCGGGCGCCCTGTCTCTGGCCCCGTTTCGCCTCTGCTTCGGTCTCGTGGCTTCTGGAGTCTTCTAGATATAAGATAATTGCGCAGCACGTTAATATCTTTACGTAATCCCGACATGTGGGCCTTTCTTCCATATTTCCTGATAACCCCCTGCAGAAATAGACAAACACCAAAACTCGTGGAATTCTGTCAGATAAAACCCTAAGTCTTGATGTTGATTTCATTTGGATCCTTTTCTTTGTTTATTTGATAGTTAAATTTGATACTTAAGGACCGTCAACAGGCTTGATGTTCTCGATCACCCACCAAGTCGAATTGGTGGGCTCCTCCTTCTTCATGTTGTTCCTCCTCTTGTTCCTCTTCTTGTTCCTCTACCTCCTCGATCTCCGGGGATTCTTCCTCAGCGGAAGGACTCCATCGGGGATCGGTGTAGTATGAGGAAGTGCTCCGATAGGGGCGCTTCGAGGATGACCTCGTGACTCTTTTAAACGCCCCCGAAACTGTTTTGCCGAACCTTTTCATGGTGCAATGCTTGCACCAGTGGATAGCTAGCTTGGATAGGTGATTTTTTTTGTGAGGTTTCTGCTGGTGGTTGGTTGGAAATAGCAAAGATGTGAAAGTGTTGCTTGGAGAGTGAAGATGGAAGTGATGAAGTGAAGTGAGAATGGGTGGAGAGGGCCACACCCGAATCCTTGGTATTTATAGTTTGAAAATGCAGGTGGATTCGGGGTGAGGGCAACTGCTAGGAGCCTCCCCCAGCTGGCCGTTGGCCAGAGCCGTTGGGGGGGGGGGGTCGGCCGACCCTAGGGGCGGCCGCCCCCTGGTGGCCCCGCTGCTCCCTAGCTTTGTCTCCATCTCCACGC